>NW_027514663.1:665000-967500 GCF_048772815.1 Callospermophilus lateralis | reverse complement strand
AATAAATTTTAAAAAAGAGATAATTATAATTGTACATCCATGCTCTTTTGCAGCATTATTCATAATATTCAAGAAGTAGACAATTCAAATGTCTACCAAGAAATTAGTGGATAAAGTGTGGGATCTACCCACATGGAAAAGGCAAGCTTTGTAAAAGTTAATCCTGTTATATCTACAACAGGAACGAACCTCAAACCTGACATATGCAAGCTAAATAAGCCAGTCAACAACGGGCAAATACTGTACTGATTCACTCACAAGAAGTATCTGAAGTAGTCAAAACTATAGAAACAAAGTGGAACGGATGGTCAAGAGCTGGAGAGAGTGAAGAGAGGAAAGTGGTGCAGAGTGGAATAGAGTTCAGTGTTGCAAGATGAAAAAGTTCTAGATCTGCTGTGTAGCCATGTGCATACATTTACTACTACTGGGCTGCATACTTAAACATGATTAAGACAATAAATTTTATGTAATATGTTTTTTTCTAATCACCATTAAAGGAAAAAGAAAGATAGAAAGGCATGGCAGAATGCCACCACAATCAAGCATTTGTGGAGCATGAATGGGTGCCCATGGCTCTACCATTCAACAGCACTGAGGTAGAGCATCTATTCCCTTCCTGTCTCATTTCCTGCCCATTAGTTAACACCCTGGCCTCTAGTATGTCCCCAGGGACTTAGATGGAAAGGAACTGCAGCCTTTGAAATTCATTCTGACTCCTCTTCCTTGGGATCAGCCTTCATGTGGGGAGCACATGCTGTTTTGCTGTTGGCCATGTGAAAGGAAGCTCAGCAGTAAGTCTCCTCGGGTATAGGAGGCCTGTGGTTTTCTCACTCGGGCCTATACACAGGAGCCAAAGCCTCTCCACCACTGGGGTTTGTACATGGGAAGTCCACTGTGGCTGTTCACCTAAGCCACATCCTTCACCCTAGCCTCTATAATGATGACGACATTTTACATTTGTCCGACCAGCTCCATTATCTCTCTCGATGGATTCAGAACTCAATACCTAAAAACACAGAGGAGCGTCTCTTTCCTCACAGCAATTACACGTTGAGGGAGAATGATCATATGAAAGCAGATCTCCGTCCATCGAGGGGTGCATCCTCTAGCTGTGAATCACCCTTTTACCATGTAAGATTATTTTTGGAGGGTACTGAAGTTTCCAGAAAGAGAGTCAATATTTGCATTTCTATGACTAAATTTACACAGCCTCCTTTGGAGTTCATTGTAACTTTAGATATGTTCCCTGTTAGCTTTCTGTCACCATGACCAAACACCTGAGACAAACAACTTCAAAGGAGGAAATGTTTATTTTGGCTCATGGTGTCAGCGGTTTAGCCCACAGTCACTTGGTCTTGTTGCTTTTTGGGCCTATCACCAGGCAGTGCATCACGGCAGAAGCACATGGCTCCTGGTGGCCAGGAAGCACAGAAAGTGAGATCAAGAAGTCAGGGTCTCAGTGTTCTCTTCAGGTGTACACTCGAAATGAACTACTTCTTCCAACTAGGACCCATCTCCTTGTTCCATCAGCTGGGGACCAAGAGGTTGGGCGGGGTGCATTTATAATCCAAAGTGCGATGGTCATTACAGACTTTTTTAGGAGAAGCTATTTTATGTGGCATTTAAAGAACTAATTACACTATGATAAATTGGAAAAGTTCTTTTTTTAAAATGCCCAAATATTCATCATAATCATTCTTTTTTAAAAACCTGAAACCATATTTTTGTCAGGTCCTATTATATAATGCTGGCATATTTCAGATTCTCAGTATTTTCTCAATCAGCCCCATATTCTGTATCTTTTGCCCATTCACTTGCCTGTATTGTTAGGTCTGCAGACATTTTACAACACATTTTAAATTGCTTTGCACTAGATTTTCACCTTTTTCTTTATTAGGCAATAACCAGACTAATCATTCCCTTCTAGAATCTTCACTGCCAGGTGCACATTGAAAGCTGAGCTATTGGGTCTTTTCTTAAACATAATTCTTTTCTGTATATGCTGGGGACTGAACTCAGGGCCTCACTTTATCATTAAACTACATCCAAAGTCCTCAAAGAAAAATGAGGAACTGATAGAGTCACATAGAATATAATGCTACCTACATAGTGAAAAGCACCTCTTCTGAATTACAGCACGGAATATTTTCTGGATTATCACAAAAGAAATATTATCCTCAATGTGATTTTTATTATTAAATATACCCTTATTGATAATCCAGTTATTATGCTTTTTATTAAAAGATCCCTGGAGTCTCTGGCCTCATGGAAAAACCACCTGCTCTCTGTGATTTCCTCTGTCAGCGTCTAAAGAGATGCCATCCATCATCAGATCCCCAAAAGCTAGTTCTTCTGTCTGGATGGGTCAGCTGATGTCACACCTTTAAATTGCTGGGACAACAGTGACATCCAAACTAACACTTCATCTCAACAGCCTAATTTGATGGACACAAGATTGCATGTCACTGTTGAAAGGAAAGATGGGATTGGGAGGAAGATGGTGGCTACAGAGACACTCCAGAGATCACCTCCTCACAGAGAAACTGATTTGGCAGTTTTCCACACACCAAACTACCTTCAGAAGAGCTCAGGAAGCCGGCGTTAGACAACATAATGCCTAATTTTAGCATAATGAATGAGAAAAGATGCACTGAAGAAGGCAGGAAGGAAAAAGTGGCCCATATCTCTGCTTCTCCAACTTTACACAGCACAGCAAGAAAAGAGATGTCTCCCCCTTGGGAACAGGGGTGGGTGAGACAGGCACAGACTGAGACCAGGCCTTAGACTTGAAGCCCAGCAACAGGCTCACTGTGGGGAAACCCAGTGGTAGCCTCAGGATTCCTGCTCTAGGCCAGTACCTGCAAACTGAGCCTCTGGCCCCTCCTCTACCAGATGGCCACAGGGCTGCCTCCACCACTTTAGGTACAGAGAGGAGCAAGATTCTCCCCAGCAGGTAGGGCAGGGAAGTGAGCACAGGGTTGTGTCCTGAAACTGAGGGTTGGGCTGGTTGAAACCTAACACCTGGAAGATCCTAGCAGTCTCTGTCCCCTGGCCAGGGCGCAGAGCCAGAGCTGTGGCATTTGATAAAATTCAGCATTCCTTCATGATAAAAACAAGAGGAAGAAATGTACCTCAACATAATACAGGGCATATAAAATAAGCCAGCAGCTAACATCATACTTATAGGGAAAAGTCTTTCTCTCTAAGATCTGGAACAAGACGAGGAAGCTCACTTTAACCAGTTTTGCTTAACAGCATTGGATGTCCTAGTTAGAGCAATCAAACAAGACAAAGAAATAGAGGGCATCCAAATTGGGAAGGAGTAGCCAAATTGTCATTGTTTCTATATGATTTTATATAGACAACCCAAAAGATTTTTCCAAATAATACTATTAAAGCTTATAAATGATTCAGTAAAGTGGCAGGATAAAAATTCAACATATGACAATCAATAGCCTTACTATACACCAATAGTAAATTATCTGAAAAGAAGCCAAGAAAGCAATCCCAATTGTAATAGCTACACAGAAACAATCAAACAACAACAACAACAAAAACCTAGGAATAAATTTAGCCAAAAAAAGTAAAAAATCTCTCCAATGAAAATTATAAAACATCGATGAAAGGATTTGAAGAGGATAAATAGAAAATTTTGTGTTCATGAATTGGAAGAATCAATATTGTTAAAATGTTCATACTACCCCAAAGTGATCATACTATCAAAGTGATCAATGCAATCTCTATCAACACAATAAGCACTTTCTTCACAGAATAAAGAAAAAAGTCCTAAAATTCGTACAGAACCACAAAAAACTTCAAGTAGCCAAACCACCATAAGCAAAAAGAACAAAGCAACTGTAGATCATCATATTAAGCAAAATAAACCAAAGAAAGATAAGAACTGCACGTTTTCTCTCATATATGGAATCTGATGCTGGTGTAGGAACAGAAAACGTGAAAATAGAAGGGAGATTATCAAAGAAGAGGAAAGGGATCAGCGAGTGGGGTGAAGAGAGTAGGAAGGGCTTCAGGGGGTGAAAATGATTCAAGTTATATGCATGTATGAACATACCATGATGAATTTCCCTGTTCTGCATTGTCAACATGCACGAATAAAAAATAAAAGAAAAAAGCAGGAGGCATTACACAACCTGACTTCAAAATACCTTATAAAGCTATAGTAATTTAAAACAATTTTAATTTTAATGCCAATAATGATATTGACATTAAAAACAGGCACATAGACCAATGGAACAGAACAGAGATCCTAGAGATAGATAAAACCACACATCTCTAGTCACCTGATTTTTGACAAATGTGCTAAGAACATGCATTGGAGAAGGGATTTTTTTTCAATAAATAGTGCTGGGCAACTGGGTAACCATATATAGAGGAATGAAAATAGATCCCTACCTCTCATCAGTTCTAAAAGACCTCAAACCAGACTAGAGACATAAATGTAAGATCTGAAACTATAAAACTGCCAGAAGAAAAAGGAGAAATACTTCAGGACACTGGAATGGGCAAGTCATTTTTACATAAGTCCCCAAAAGCACAGGAAACAAAAGCAAAGGTACGCAAATAAGATTACAGTATACTATAAAACTTTTGCACAGCAAAAGAAATAAGTAATAGAATGAAGTCACAACCTACAGAATGGGAAATATTTGTAAACTCTATACCCAACAAAGATTTAATATTCAGAATACATAAAAAACACAAACAATAGAAGAAAATCTCAAATAATCTAATTAAAAATTAGTAATAGACTTAAATAGACATTTATTTTTTTATTTTTTAATTAATTTTTATTGTTGGTTGTTCAAAACATTACATAGTTCTTGATATATCATATTTCACACTTTGATTCAAGTGGGATATGAACTCCCATTTTTACCCCGTATACAGATTGCAGAATCACATCAGTTGCACAACCATTGATTTACATATTACCATTCTGGTGAAATAGACATTTCTTAAAGGAAGACATACAAATGGCCAACAGGTATATGAAAAAATTCTCAACTCACTAATAATCAAAGAAATGCAAATCAAAACCACATTGAGATATCATCTCACTAGAATGTCAAGTGATATCTACACAGTGATATCTCTACACAGCTAAGATTATGAGTGAGTAGAAAAAAAATAACAAGTATCAGCAAGAATTTAAAGAAAAAACACACACTGGAAGAGGTGTAAATCAGCACCACCACTGAGAAAAACAGTGTGGAGGTTCCTCAAAAAAACAAACAACAACAACAACAACAAAAACTTAACAACAGAACTATCTTATGGTTCAACAATCCCACTGCTATATATATATATATCCAAAGGAAAAAAAATCTCTGTGTTAAAGAGACATCTCTACTCTCATATTTACTGCACTAATATTCACAACAGCCAAGAAATGAAAACAACTTAGTGTCCATCAACTGATGAATGAATAAAGAAAATATGGTACATCTACAAAATGGAATACTATTCAGCCTTAAAAATAGATGAAATCCTGTCATTTGAAATAACACACATAGAATTGGAGATCATTGTGTTAAATGAAGTAAGCCAGGCACAGAAAGACAGGTACTGCATGATCTTACGCATGAGAAGGATGAAAAAATTGGGTTCAGTCCCCAGCACCAAACACACACACACACACACACACACACACACACACACACACACACACACAAAAGTTGTTCTCATAGAGGTTGACAGCAGAACAGTGATTCCCAAAGGCTTGAGAGAGTAGGGAAAAGATAGTGATAAAAGAGATTGATAGATGGGTGCTGAGTTATAGTGAGACAAGAGCAAAACATTCTGGTGTGCTATTGCACAGCAGGGTGACTACAGAGAATGATAATGTGCTTCATATTTCAAAAAGATAGAAAAAAAGATTTTGAATGCTTCCAACATAAGGAAATGGTGTTATAAGAAGTAGATATATTTATCCTGCCTTGAACATTACAGAATGTAAACATGTACTGAAACATCAAACAACATGTACTAACACATCAAAAACCCCATAAACAAGTACAACTTTTATGTATCAGTTAAAAACAATTACAATGAAAAGAAGGAGTGGTACTAGAATGTAAGAGAGAACACAAATATCTTTCATTGCCTAAAGATAGGAAAATTAGCACTTTTTTTTGCAAAAGTACAAGAATTCATCTTTTTTATTTCTGATTTACCCACATGAATTAAAATAACTAACTAGGGTCTTCTAATGTATATTCTTGTTAATATACATTGAAAATTCTATGGATGTTAAAAATGCTACCTGACAAAGAAGTTAACTCTTCCACATTGAAAAGGGAAGAAAAAAAAAGAAAGATGAAAGAACAGATGATTAAGAACTGTTTGCAAATACTTAAAGTGTAAACAAATTCCTCTTTTCCACCTTGATGAAATTGGAAAACTAATTAAAGATGCGCTTTCCAAGCGAAGTATTACTGGGAGACTTCTTTTTTTTTTTTTTCCAAAGGGAAACTCAGAAAAGGTTAATAGACAAAGACCTTGGTACAGAAACACATTATGTGGATAATGAATTATGCAACTTTTGTTTTTAAGAAATTTGTTATGCACTGATAAGTATAAGCCAAGCATGTAGCATGCATAAAGTTATATGGAATCTACACATGACTATCAAATAATTGTTGTTAAATTTGTTTCTTCAAGATGGGTA
Source organism: Callospermophilus lateralis (assembly GCF_048772815.1). Lineage (NCBI taxonomy): Eukaryota > Metazoa > Chordata > Mammalia > Rodentia > Sciuridae > Callospermophilus > Callospermophilus lateralis. Next base: position 960,812 of record NW_027514663.1, on the reverse strand, counting down.
GTTGCAACATGAATGTATTTTCTTCTCCTTGCAATAATATTCCATTTTAAATAGTAGATTGGTTCTTTAAAAAGGGTCTGAGAATTGAATCTTTCCTCGGTTGTTTCAGAGACGTTATTACTTTTACTTTGGTTAACTTTTAATGGACTGAGTTGCCCATTAAAACCACCGGGTTTAAAAATAAGGAAGAATAATTTCTTCACCTGTGGCTCACACTTTTGAGTTAATCAAATTTAACCACAGCTGACATATACTCAAAGAACAGTGACCCCCCAGGAACTTTGCAGCAAGTAGCTTGGAGCTCAAGCCAGCCCTGTTTCCAACAGCTTCTGCTGGTTCCTCACTCTCCTGCTTCAGACTCCTGAGCCAAGCCCTGGCCCATGAGTCAGAGCAGGGCTCCTGCTCCCTCCTGCCCTCATCAGCAGGCACCCTTCCTTCCACTGTTGTACACTGCAAAGGTCAACTCCCAAAATGATCACAAATTAATGGTTCACGTCCTGTAAACACACATCCGGGAGCCTATGATGTTGCACATAAGGCCGTGTTAGCTCACAGAGACACTTACAGCAAAATCACACCCAGTGCTCTTTTGTATGTCATCCACTGTCAAGCCTTCCCAGAGCTCGATCAGAGTCAGCCCTTTTTTACTGTCCAGGTCAAACACAGCCTGTGGGAGACAAGAAAATGACAATGACAATTTTCATCACCATAATTATTTTACAGTACAAAACAAATAACCTCCCGAGTTTTTTAAAAGACAGACAAGATCTGGGACAAAAGACTCTGAGAATCAGCAATGAAAAAAATGTCAGAATGGGAAATATTTGTAAACTATATACCCAACAAAGGTTTAATATTCAGAATATGTAAAAAACACAAACAATAGAAGAAAATCTCAAATAATCTAATTAAAAATGAGTAATAGACTTAAATAGACATTTAAGCATATAAATGAACGTCAACTCCCTAATCAGCAAGTAGATACAGAACACTATTGGTGTCGAAGAAACAACTGTTTTGACTCTTGGTGGCATTTGTTAGTATTGTAACCCACCCAAGAGTAACACTTTTGGTGAAATGATCTGAAGAAAGAAAAAAATGAAGAAAGGGAAGGAGGGAGGCAGGGGATACCTGAATGGAGAAAGGACAGGGATGACTAAAAAAAATGTTGATAAATGGTGTTGGGTGAAGAATTACAGGAAACAAGATAGGGTATTCTGAAATGCCTAAAGGTAATATAAAAAAAAAAGAGTTATCCTGGCCGTGAAAAACAAGAGAACCAGTCCAGGTAACCATTAAACTATGAACTGTTAAAATACTCCCTTTAAAATCTATGAAAATACCTACATCCCAAGAGGAGAGTATGAAAATCTCCTCCGGTATGCAAATCTGATGCAAATCAAACGAAGACGCTATGCTCAGTGCAAGCATGAGACACCAACCTCATTTGAACATTTAGTTGCTACATTCTGGTCTAAAGTCCCAGGTGATGGTAGTGACAATTGCCACAGCCTAACCTTAGTGGAAAGGAAGGCATCAACATGACCTTCCACCTCAGCATTCCTGTCTACTGATGGGGAAGCTCTGAGCACAAGAACCGCTTCCCTGTGACTTTTCCCCCTGCTTCTCCAGTATGTTAGGCACCGTTCCCTCTTTGAGTTCTCACGGTTAGCTTCCTCTTTCTCAGACTTGAATGTTATGCTTCCCAGATCTTTCTTCTACTCTGGATTTAATTAATTCAAACATTATTTGCAGGCTGAGAATCTTTATTTTCTTCTTCTTTCTGAGTCCAACTCTGAACTGTCATTTTTAACGCTCCTGACTAGAAGGCTAATATCAGGACACAAAAACATGTATAGGAAAGAATGTTGCTTTTAGAGCTGGATGAAAATTACAGCTCTGCTGCACGACAGCTGCGCACCTCTTGGTGAACCTGTCTTTGCATCTATAGGCATGTATCTCAAAAAAAACACTCCCCAAGACTGTGATACAGTCAGACACAATAAGAAAACACACTCAAAGTACCAGGCCAGAGACACAGCAGGGGCACGGTACAGCCATGTTCTTACTCCTAAGCAGATTAACTCATCATTTCTGTGTGAACCCAAACTCTAAAATGATTACTATCTGCAGGTGATTGATATTTTCCCCTAGAAGCAAAACATCCCAGGACTGGAGATGCTTGCCTTCCCTCTTTGCTTGATAACATGATATATTATATAGAAAAAGGTAGTTTATACTTAAGAGGAAATATTTTAGCAAATATTCCTTTTGTTTGCACATTTTTAAAATGCTTCTTAAAAAGAACTATTTTTTAGCAGAAATGTGCTTTGATAATTTAGGAATGTCCACATATTCCATTAACTTACTTCATCTAAAATGACTTTTTTTTAATGGACATTCCCCTTTAGAGATAATGTGTCTAGAGTCCTATTCAAAATTATTTACTTTTCTCCTGAATTATGAAAAACTGTAAATTTATAAAAATGGAACAAATAAAAAAGGACCTCTGGATTATGTTATTAAGAGCAAGCACAGAGCTGATTTAGACAGAATTAGGCATAGTGAAAATAAGGTTTTAGTAATCAGGGAGATTAAACTTACAGCAAATTGACTCATTGCTTTAAAAAATTTTAGCATCTTTATCAACCCTTAATTATTTCCCATGATATATTAGAGAACCAACAATCTATTATTTTTAAAAAGAGGGAAACTTACTTTAAAAATATTTAGGAAGATTTCCACTTAGTGCTATAAGCTATAAATATAACTTGATAAAAATGAAGACTAAAGCCTAAAAATTACCATGAATTATTCTATTATCAAGAATAATTCTGGGCTGTGGGCTGTGGTGCATGCCAATAATCTCAGCTACTCAGGAGGTTGATGTAGGAGAATCACAAGTTCAAGCATGACCCTGTCTCTAAATAAAAAGGGTTGGGGATGTAGCTCAGTGCTAGAGCACCCCAGTATTCAATTCCCAATACTGATATAAAAAATACTGAATCAAGAAAGTGCCTCCTTTCCAGTTGACTTATGGGAATTACAACATTTCAACACCCGAAATTCAAATCTGGAACAGAAAGATGACTGCAATGCTTCTCTGATCTGAGCGTCTTTGGGTTGTATCAATGGCCAACATTTTCCATTTAAGAAAAAAATTCTAGAGAGGCACTGAAATAGCTGGTGTGTTCTGAAGTCCCCCTATAAGAGAGGCAGAAAGCATTCAAGGAACAAATAGAGTTCTTGGCTCAGTACAGGGTCTATATTGTAATGTGCACCCAAATGATTAAAACTCAATTTTGACTGAGCTTCATAAAATGAAACCCAACGATTTGTACTAGGAAGAACCAAACCGGGAAGGCAAGAAAGTAAAGTAGGAGTGATGAATGTGCCCTTAACTCTGCATATATCATCCAGCTTGACATCTTAATAGTCAAAATGTAGGGATCAATAAAACTCCTCTGATGATATACTCTCAGTTACCAAGCATAGCAGTTCGATTTTGTGTGTATATATTTCCAGAGAGTTGCCCATGAAAAATTTTACAATTAGAAACATTAAATTGATGAATTTTGCTATTCATTTTACCCACAGAATCAATTAATCTTATGACTACTGATATAATACACTTTCAGGAGGTAATAAAGAATTCTAAAGATGCTTCTAAATAAAAAAGGCTGTGGTGGATATTGGAGGGAATAAAAAGGACAAAGGCTCCCTACCTTCTCTGTAATGATGTGGTTGACACACTCTTTGCCAGTCAGGGGCAACGTACATTTCTCCATGATTTTGTGGACATTTCCCTGTTTAAAAGAAAGAAAGAAAGAAAGAAAGAAAGAAAGAAAGAAAGAAAGAAAGAAAGAAAGAAAGAAAGAAAGAAAGAAAGAAAGAAAAACATCAGAACAAGAAGTTAGGGAGAAATTCTCATTTAGAACTGATGTGACCATGAGACATACAGGAACTATCAGAAAGACTGTCTCCTAGGCACAGGCTATCTTAAAATTTTTACACAGGTTAGATTTGACTTCCTTTCTTTAAGCAGCTTCTGTCTCTAAAATAATTTAGGGATGGTGCTACATGAACAGTTAAAGGCATACATAATTTCTTAGGGAAAAAACCCCTGCCACAAATTTGGACTCTTGGGCCTTGGGTCTTTGATGTGCAATCTCACTTTTAATATCCAGCTTATTTTTTCCTTCCAGGGAATGATCTCTAGGAAAACATGTGAGCAGCTATCTGCCAAGTATAGAAAGCACACATAGAACATAAAAGCTAAGGTCCCTTTTAAAAATAATACATTTAATTTCATTCACTAAAATGCAATACATACCCAGAAAATAGCAGTATCTTGTCTTTCTACCCAACAGGAATCCATTCCTTTTTCTTTTCTTTTCTTTTCTTTTCCCCTCATTTTCTCTATATTTCTATACATTTTCTTCTTATATCCAAATTTAAAATTATGTTTACCTTGCTATTTGTGTCTTGACTAATTAATTTTATTTATTTATTTTTATTATTATGTGGTGCTAGGGATTGAACCTGGAGTTTTGTACATGCTAGACAAGTGCTCTATCACTGAACAACATCCCCAGTCCTTGGCCAATCAATTTTAAACATTACCTACTGATTTCTTATCATGGTAGAAAAGGACTTAATTCTCTTACAAATGCTACTCCCACCCCCTACTGTCCCCTCCATCATCTTCAATTCTCCCATCTGAACATGTCACAATTTGTAGTTAACTCCATAGTCAAAATCTACATCATTCTGACCTATGACCATATAAAACTGATCACTGCTGGGCCCCATGGTGCAGCATATTATGATTATAGTTACTTTTTTACACAGCTCTTGGCTCTTCCTGGAGTCTGTCTGAGCTTCTGTTTGCTCATTATTGAACGTGAGCTGGTCTAAATGCATGTTTTCCAACTTTCAATTAGCCACAGTACCCTTTCTTCACACATAAAACAAAAAGCAGGACTGAGAGTGGAAACCAGCTTTCTGACTTTCAGATAATTTTCTTCTGATTGTGATTAAGCTCCTTTTTAAGTACCAAGCACCACCAGGAACCTAAATTGCTACTTCCCTTGAGACTGAAGTCTAACTGGTGACACTCTGGATCTTCTCTTAAAAATGGCAAATGCTTCTACTGCTCCCTTCTAGATATAACCACACCACATACCATGTCACCATTGTCTTTAGCCATCTCATTTTTAACCCATTGGAATACTTACCTGCTACCTAATTTATATCTTCCCTGGAACTTGCATGAGACCATGTATATGATCAGAGGCAATGAATTTCTGACAACTGTGTTAAATTAAGATTTTACTTCTTGAGGTAACCAGTCAACTCTGAAATAGCATTCATTTAAAGGTTTTGGTGTACTTACTCCGTGTGAGGCATAGAAGGTATTCAATAGGTTTGGAGTGAATAAATGAATGAATGAATGAGTGAATAGCAAAGGAAAGAGAAGTCTACTGGAAATCTTGGATGGACTTTTAAAAACGGACAAACTCTATTATCTTATTTCATTCAAAACTAGTGCTAAATACATATGAAACACACAGACAACATACAAGAAAATTTAGAGATATAGAAAGAGAACCTTACTTTCAGTTCATTTCTAATTATCTATTTTCCTTTTGAAATTTCAAATCTGGCACATATCATGGAAGCTAAATTGAACAGCTGATATTAATGATGAATATTCAAACTTCTACAGTTGTCAGGTCTTCTTACATTTAATATAGCTCCAATAAGGCATGTCACAATGAATTCCAAGCTTGACTTCAAACAAAGTGAACAATCTGTAGGCCTCTGAAGAACATTTTCTGCAGGGAGCTCTTAACGTTGTTCTCATTATGTGAGCAAGGTCTACAGTACCCTTTCTTCACACACATCTGATGTGAAAGCAGCCACTTGGATTTTAATGAACAACCAATTTCATTTTAGGAAAAATCATGCTTTTCGACTGATAGCACCAACTGTGTCCTATGATAGAGACCTTTTATAGATCATTTTCTGCATAAGCAAAATGACACAGTGGTAAAAAGAATGGGCTAGAGCCAAAGGACCTGACCCTTTTCCACACTATCTGTGCAAGATCCCTGTGCCCATGCTTCCTCATCCACCTTATTTTACATAGTTATTGATAGAATTAAGTGAAATTCAACTGTCTGGTAATTAGAAAGTGCTCAATAAATGTTAGGTGGTATTGTTTATATAGTTTATATTTAACATTTCTATACCTACCCAGGGAATTCAAGGACCTTTGTGAAGTAATCTGACATAGAATTACACATAAAGTGGCCTAAACACAACTCCTGAGACCCACAAAACTAATTAAAACATGATTCATATTTGGAGGCAAACTGTAAAGCTTGCCTAGGAAAAGGGCGTCAAGTATAATCTCATAGTTAGAACAATGTAGCTAGATGATTCCATTTACATTTAGCTCCAAGACATAGCAGAGATCAAGGGAAGAGAGAAAATGAGATGCAGAAAGATTTTAAAATGTCACAATTGCAATATTCAACAACAGATTAGCTATGAAGACAAAATACGGCTGACTCCCACTTTAGCACACTGCTCTAACTTCGCGGGGCTGAGCCTTCCAGGGTGGTGTGGCAGCTGCATACATTAGTGATTCACAAAGAAGGAACAATAGCTGAGCTTATAGCTTTTAAAAATAAACCCTAATAAAGACAGGCAGTAGAGTGTGGCAACAAAGAACAAGGACCTAAACTTTGCCGTTAGAAAGCGAGAAAGCCATTCTCTGCACTGTAGTGTTCTCTTGAAGTTCCTCATCCTCCTATGCAATCACTGTAGAAATCAAATGGAATGTTCTGGAATCTATATAGCAACATCCAGGGTTGTGGGGTTTTGTCCATCTTTATCTTTCCTCATTTTTCTTGCCTTCCTGTAGAAGAGATGTCAGAAAAGTCTGAGGAATGGCAAACGACTGCTACGAGGGTTCCTCATTTCAGCCTGCTATTGTTCGATGACTTCATCACAACCTGGATGTACTACTTAGATCCATTTCTTCCACCTGCTTCCCTAGTTTCTTTCTTTCCCCTTCAATGGGTAGAGGCCTCATGTAAGACTTGTACTGACAGCATTTTAATTCTTTAGATGTCTGCATGAAATCCTAGACCTACATTCTACAGTAACGCACAACTCTGGTTAAGTGATGATAAATCCCCTTGCTATCATAACAATGTCTAATGCTGTCCCAGAGAACTTGATCTCAGATAGCAAGCTCACTTTTGTGTGTCAGAATGATTTTTGCATTTGATGTTAATGGTTCATTGACATGAGGCAAGTGTATAAGCTTTGTTTAAGATATTGCTTTATATAAAAACTCATTTCACACTCATCATCTGTGTTAGGTACTTCCTAAATGTGGCTGCAATATATTTTTATCTTTCAGGAACCGTCTTTAGGAAAGTCTTAATAATCAACTGCACAGAATACACAAATTCTAGAAATCAGTTGTTCCTAAAAGAATTAAGCCCTTGTTAATGCTCACTGATACCTGGAACATGACCACCTCACGTCCCATCACCCCAGATTCAAATGGTATCAACTTCCTATCTATCTTCAGGACTTGGCTCAGGTATTATCTTCTGTGAAAAATCTTCTCCAATATCTCCTATCTGCTTCCTGCACATCAGTGACCCAGGGGCATCTCTGGTCTAGAGCAACCTCTTGGGTGCTTCTGTGCCTCCTTCTCCCACTACCCGTGTTGGAATTGTTGACCTACAACCACCTTGCAATAGTTCTAGAGCTCTCCGAATGCTGAGACCATTCATCTTTGTATCTACAGCCATCAGTAGAGCTCTGGCAACACAGTGATCAATAAATTCAGTTTGAACATTACATTTCTAATTCAGGAACTCCTACAGAGTTAGAGCTATGAAATACCACAGGACTACTTGCCTCTGGAGCACTAGAGGCTGCTTTCTAGTTTTTTGGATAAGTACTTGTCCATTCCCAGCATCTCTGTGTTCACTCCAGGAGGAGCATGGCTGAGAGAAGCATGTGAAGAGGCTCACAAGACTTTAGGGAGACAGATCAAGGGGAGAAGAAAAGATAATCCAGGACTGAAACAGGCAATATGCAAATTTAAAAGGGCAGATGAAAACAGAATGAATTATCCTACCTCTTACACCTGTTCCTTTTTAGTCTTCAAAGTTTGCCATAATCTGCTAAAAAGAGGGGCTACAAGGGCTGAACCTGCAAGGAGATATTTAAAACTTCTCCTATTACACATGGAAGCCAAGGAAAGGCCTCTATTAGGACTCGCCAAAACATCACAAGAGAAGGCTGACAGTCTCCATTCCTGGGCCTCTTCCTTCACTCCACTGATTTTTTTTAAAAATTCTTTTTTTTAGTTGTAGATGGATCCAATACCTTTATTTTATTTATTTATTTTTATGTGGTGCTGAGGCACAAACCCAGTGATTCATATGTGCGAGGAAATGCTCTACCACTGAGCCACATCTCCAGACTCTCTCCCCTAATCTTAATGCTAAAATCAAATGAACACACTCCCAAATATAAAATATCAGAAAATATTGTATTAGAAAATCCATGACTGTCACCTCACTATGATGATTGACTGGTAACCAGAAGAGAGAAATGGAATTTGCTAAATAAAGAAAATCAAGGTAAACAGAATAAAAGGACAGAATGAAATGACTCATACTGAGTTCATCCTCATGGGATATTTTTGGCCTTTATACAGCACCTATTCAGTAGAGATTCTGGCAATCCACTGGGGACTTCGGTGGAGAGGTTCAGCTAACTGAGAGAACATTTGCTGTTACAAATGATCTTTATCGCTCATGCAATAACCGTTTGTGGTTACTGGGAATTCACAAGGGAAAAACTAGCCAAATGAGACAATGGATACAGCAAGCCATTTCCCTGAAAATAGTCTTCAGGGTTTTGAGGTCTTAGAATAGAAGGCCCTTTTTCTTCAGTATAACACAAAAATCATTATAGCAGCTGAGCCTTTATCTTCTCTGTAAAGGTTGCATCCTGGGGTCTCTAATGTCCAGATGGCAGAAGTGACAAGAAATTACTTTTCCCTTCCAATCATGCATTGGTAAGCCATCTAAAAAAGCTTCACTTAGCATTATTCTTCTTTCCATTTTTTTTAAATGTGAGTACTCATGCACATAAACTCAAAGTTATGAAATTTTAAGTCATGGGCTTAACTGAATTCGGGAAGACAAGTTTAAGAGCCCTCTGGCTGTTTGACTGTGTTACACCTTTTCATCCCACAGAATAACGTTTGTGGGGGAGGAGGCATTTGATCACAAGAACAATTAAAAGGAAAAAATTATGTAATAATTTGATTTCTTACTTTCATTTTTTGGTGGTACTAGAAATTGAACCCAGGGCCTTGTGCATGCTCTATCACTGAGCCACACACCCTAGCCTGCCAGGCTATTTTTTTTTAATAGTCAAATTTTTTCCCAAATGGATCCTAGCTACTATATTGACTAACAAACTACAAAAGAGTAATAAGCTTTGAGGAATGAAAATAAATTAAACCAGTTGAAACTATATTAATTAGGAATTACTATTCCTAGCCAAGGAATACTTTATTTACCTTGGGATACTTTTCAGTGTAGCTGACAATTATTTCAGGAATGATTCCCAAGAAAGGATTAAAACAATAAAACATTCTTTTTTTATTTTTAGTAATATATTTGGTCTGAAAAATATAATGAATAAACTTGAATAAACTTTTATGATTGTTCTTCACAGAAAATAAAAGAGAAAATAGTCTTCAAGATTTCTTTAAGAGACCTGTGCTACTAGACACTGATTAAACTAAATTAGAAAATCATTCCCTAAGATTTACTCCCACCTTCTTAAAAATATAATTATGATTCTTTTATCCCTTGAGAATTCAGACCTCCTACTGTAATAAAAATAAAATCTAAACCTGTTTTAGAAATGCAGGCCTTAATTATGTTCTCAAAAATAGGTGGCCAAGCTTCTCTTGTTTACAGTAAATGACAAGTGTGACTGTTTCTTTGCTTTTCTGCTCTGGAAGTTATACTCTTAGGAATACATTTCCAATACTCAAAACTGAGAACAAAACCCTTGTTCTATGTTGTTCATGGTGATGATATTTGCCAGAAAACTTTAGCAAAAGAAAATTGAGACCCAGAGGTAGGAAGCACAGGCTTGGTTTGGTTTGGTTCTTCATTTTCTGATGCACTTTTATCAGAATATTTAATCCCTATGGAATTCAGTTTTTCTGTCTTTGGAAAGGAAATAATAAGACCTATGTCACAGGCGTACTGTAAGAACAAAATGGAAGTGATAAACATGCAACATCTCAGAAAAGACCAAAAGTCCTCTGTATGTTCAAAATAAACTTCTTATCCGAATAATTAATGAATTCAACAAGCATTCATGGATACAACTGTATACCAAGCACCATTCTGCTGAGTGCTTCTTACAGACAGGACCCCCCTGCCATCTCAAGGAGCTTGATGCATTCTAGTGAAGAAGGTGAGTGAGGATCATCAGAAGAACAGTGAGGGAAAGCCTCGCTGGTATTTTGAGTCTGAGTGAAGTGAGGGAGTGAAATATATAGACATCTGGGGAAAGGTATTCCAGACATGGAGAATAAGTGCAGATGCCCCAGGGCAGGACATAGCTTAGAAGGTTCCAAAATTTTCAGGGAGTATGGCTGAAGCTAAGTTGGGGAGAGGGAGAACAGTTACAGACAGAACCAGAGAGGCAGGGAATAGCATCAAACCAGGTAAGCCCTGGAGACAGTGGCAAAGTGTTTGGCCTTGAATCAAAGCACGACGTAAAACCATAGATTTTTGGAGCTAGGAAGAAATGTCATGGTCTCATTTATGTTTCTTTAAAAGCCACTCTGGCCACTATGTGTGTATCTGTGCATTTAAACCTTCTCCCTTAGCATGTTCTTGTTCTCAGTCCTACACTGCCCTGTGTCTAGTTCTCCATCCCCTGCAACCACGCTCTCCCTCTCAAACTCTGCCCCCACCCTTCAGCTCTGCCTGGAAGTGCTCCACATGTCCCACTGGAAACTCTTCATTGCTTTGCACCCTTCTTTCTTAGGTGTTAATTCTTCTTTTCTATGACTCTTTCTCCAGGGGACTCTGAGCTGCCTAGAGAAAGGACCACATGTCACCAGCTTTTATATCCTCAGACCCCACAATATTACCAGCACATAGTAGGTCCTCAATGAATCAATACATTCATATAAGGAAATTCTATCAAATTTCAAGACAAAGCAGCAAAAATATCCCTTTGGTCATTCATACCATCTATCTAAATGCAGGCATCAGACAGGTGTTGTAACAATTTTGTCACAGAGACTTAGAAATCAGGGTTCTTGGGGTGGGATCTGTCTGTGAGAAGCCCGAGGTAGGACAATGCTTTGTGTACAGTGGTGCTCAGTAAATACTTGTTGGCTCCATTAAGGCAATGTTAACTGTGCTTGGTGAAGGGAGGGTAAAGATCAAAAGGCGGCATGGGTGTCTTCAGACAGGGACTGGGAAATCACCACTTCTCTATTGGGCAAAAAGAGGAAGAACATAATTGGGTGAAAGGATGGATACACATGGGAATGTGTTGGAGCTGAAGCGGTTCTGAATCAACCCAGCAGAGCTGTCTGATAGGTAGTTAGAAATATAGTTCTAGATCTCATCAAGAGAATTCTGATGTGAAAAAAAAAAGATTATGAAGCTACTCAGTGAAAAATAATAGTTGCTCCAAAAACAGTAGATGTCACCTAGGAAAGGTGTAAATGGTAAGAAGACAAGAGGGCTGAGGATGGATTTCTGAGGAGTCCTGGCAGGAGGCTATAAAAAGGGACAGGGCACCTATGGACCCCAGCTGGGGTGGGGGGCAGCTTTGCAGCCCTCTGCACATGGCTTACAACTTGGAGCCCAAGGGTGCTGCTCTATTTAAGGCCTTTATCAGATGGGTAGAACAAGGACTAAGGAAGTCTAAAAGTCATTGGTTTTGTCTTTAAAGGACATGGCTCAGAAAATAGACATCAGAAATGTTCAAATCCCACTGAACCAAGCCTGGTGGCATAAATGTATCTATATGCAGGGGAGTCTTTCCCTGGGCTACTATATGCCCTGGTAAAACTTGCAAGATTATAATAATGGAAGAGAGAAAGGCAGGTTCTAAGGGCACAACTGTATTCTCGGATTGTGTTCCTTTAAGCATTTTACTGATAACTATCTCACCAAAGCAAGAAGGAATTAAGCCCAAGAAAGCAAGGGCAAAGAAAGGAGTAATTCTAAAACCTGAAGCTTTCTGAAAAGAACAGACCTGGGAGCTGCTGGTGCAGAGTCAGTTTTGTAAAGAGGTGGCCCAGTTCAGCATGATGATCACAGGCAGGGACAGACTGAATCAAAGTCCTAGCCTTGTCCCTTACCTGGACAAGCTTCTGAGCCGTATATATCCTGATAGTCCTGAATGATGCTTCAGAGGGTCACTGGAAAACTGAGACTAAGCTTGCGTAGTCCCTGCCCAGCACCCCACACAAGGGACCAGGGCTATCACTCCTTTCTGCTCTTCCTTTCCCTCCCAGTTTTAGAGGGCAGAAGATGGGACGTATAAAGAGATGGGGAAAAAAAAGCTTTTTAAAAAGGGAGCATTAAAAAAGAAAAAGAAATAAAAAACCTGACTACTTCACAATTTTGCCTGGAACCCTCATTTCTCAGCCTCAGTGAGAATTATGTTACATTGGCAGTTTGATGCCTGCCCTTGTCATACATCTGGAAGGTCATCTGAAGGCAGGGGTCAATTGAAAGCAGCACCAGTAGGCAGCCAGGTTTGGGGTTTCAGAAGTTGTTGGTCCCTACCCTAATGAAAAGAGCTAGTTGCAAAGGCTTCCAAGGAAAAAATTCCCTTTCTCTTATTAGAACAATTACAAAAAGGCATGCTTTGAAAGGTCAGGCAATGATGTATTTATAAATAATCTGCACCTGTAACTCTACAGATGAGGGAAAAGAATGAAAAGAAAGCTGCACCTAAAAAAACTGGTGGACAGGTCCACCCACTCAGAGGGAAAGAAAATTGTTGGCCCAAGAATATAATATTTCTTTTCTTAGGTTTTAAACCTTCATTGCAAAAATTTTTCACTCTCATGTCTTACGAAATACTAGGCATCATTCCCTTTGGCTGTGAACTGGTCATTAACTGGAAAGGTTACCAAGAGTGAGGAGCCTTCTCTCTGCCTCCATTCCAACCTATAGCCAAGTAACAGATGCAGGAAAGATGTGGCACAGGCCCCTTGTAGCCTAGAGCTGGGCCAGTGTCCATATGTTCAGGTAGATAATACTGAACAGCAACAGAACAGGTAGGTGCACAGGTAAAATTTTTAGGGTGGTCAGAAGCGACACTGTTGGTAAGTTTTCAAGGTTACCTAACTATTATGTGTGCACAAACCATTACAATTCTTTTAAACACAAGTACATTTTTTATTGCTTTGTTCAAATGAAAGTATCTAGGGAAAAATACCAAACTCCAATTCTACTCTAAAACTCAGGGCTTATTTCCCCTCTGAGAGAAGAGGAAGGAAGAAAAGGTAAAAATATTTATCTTACTTCTGTAGAAAGCTTTAATAAGGGATTTCTGGTTTAAAGTATGAGGTACCATTTATTTTCCACTTTCAGAAATTCTAGCTGAGGAGAAAGAAAAGACTTAGGCAGAGTGAGAGGGAAAGAGAAAAAGACAAGAGAGAAAATGTGCTAAACACAGGCCTAATATTTTGAAAACGAATGCACAAAAATAATCCAAAGTAAGTCAGACTTCAGTGCTTATACTTCAACACTAAAGTAACAACAAAAGAGAAGTTGGAAAGAGTTTTCTCCAAATAGACATTATGTTCCAGAAAAGATATAGATTTGATTTGCAAGCTTGGCATCCTTCCACCTCTGAAATTAAGTACTTTGGATGCTTCTGCAAGGCACCTCTCAGAAGTCACCTGTGTTGGCTCCATTTTTATTGTTCCACATTTATGCACCACTGCTCATTCCCACTGTTTACTAAACAATTAATGATAATTCATATTCATTGCAGTTTTCCCAACAAAACTATCTCAAAGCACGCATCACATGGTTTTGTAACTGAACTCCCCCAGGGGAGCCAAACGAAGTGTGAATCTTCCAGCTCCATGATCTTATGCAATGCTGCATCACTAAATAAAAACAGGACAAATGTACTACAGTGTCCACTCAGATTGGCAGGTCTCTCAGGGAGAACCAGATTTTAAAACTTAAAGATAATGATAAATAGAGGACAATAAACAGGAGACATAGAAAATGAAGATGGTACCACACAATAACAGCTATAATGAAATCAGCAGAAGTTAGTGGTGAAGGTCAGGAAAGTGATTAAATTAGTTGGTTTAAAGACATTGATTTGAGAACAAGGAAGAAAGTTGTAATTAATGACAGGACAGCTCCAAGGTTAGAAAGATAGGCTTTGGAGTCTCACCCAGGTCTAATCTCAATCCACTCTTACATGACCTCAAGCAAGTGATTTAACCACTCTATGGTCATGGGTTTGTATACACAAACACTTGCAGAATGCTAACTGTACTGTTGACACACAGTGAAAAGGTCAATAAAGTGTAGCTCTGATTATTATAGGATGAAAGAAGAGAAAGAAGTTTGAAAATGAGCTTCCATGACATCAGTGATTTTTCCGGTCTTGGTTGCTGACAAAGCCTAGCTGTGCTTAGCACATATTAGCAATCCATATATAACCATAATTTATTAAAGTAAAATACTTTCCAGAATGAGAACACTTGCTATCACCATGTCCACCATTTTCTGACACCTTCTGGAAATGACATCTTGCAGATCTTTTAAGAGGTCATATTGTCCATCTGAAAACAACTGCTATTAAAACCTACACTCTGTTGTGCTTCTCATTTTGAACACAGTGAGCAACAACTATAATCATCTAAAAACCAGAATCAATACATCTGCCCCAATATTTTTTACTGCCTTTGAAGACATTAAAACTTGTCCTTTCAATGTGTATGAAAGGCAATTATTTGAAGAACACCCCTAGATTTGGCTTCACTCAAAGTTAAACAACCATTTAGCCAAATAGTAATAAATAACTACTTTTATTGTCATCTTTCTCTCTAAATTATAATGCTATTACATTGAATAAACTGAGCAAAACAATATAAACCAGTCAGGGACCTTGGGTGCCACATTTTGGTGTACTGTGAATTTCCAGAAGCAGGATTAGGAAAGCATAGTACATGGTACCTTTGTAGAATGCTCCATTGTGACCACCACTTTGGTTTTGGCACTGGATACTAAATCCATAGCACCTCCAATTCCTTTCACCATATTTCCCTGCAAAACAGAGACAGAAAATCAGTAACTCTATATCTTTCACTTCTGTCATAGGTAGGAGATCAAAATTAATTGCAAAAAGAAGTCACTAGAATAATTAAACACTCATTGAGTCTCCTGGCTTAGCGCGCAAAACTTAACCATCTAACATTTTGTTAGCCTATTATTCTATGGTTGAAGGACAAAGTTCAGTGTACATATTACAATGCTACTTTCATTAAGCATGGTTAACATGATTTTGTTAATGCTTTATTAGTAATAAGACAATCATCAGATAAGAAAAATTTTAAGACATTTTCTAGAATTCTGGAAAAAAGTATCAGATTAAAATTCTAATACTCCTGAAATTCACTTGTTTCTTTTTAAACACTGATACCACTAAGTCCTTCATTATAGACACTTTCAAAAGTACTCTTGGATATCCTATGGATTAAAATGACATTAGCCAGTAGACTGAGGCACTAATGGTGTTTCTGTAGTAACAATTAATGTGAAACGTGGATCTAACACTTGGCATGTATCTTGCTCTTGAAAAAATAAAACAAACTGAAAAAAAAAATATTCCTGTTAGGCAAAAACAGAAAATGGAAGCTCAGGATCCTATTTTTGTCTGTCCATTCTGTCATTCATCATACATTAATCAGCCACCTTCTTCTATACACCACATACTCTGAAAAATTCTCACTGTCTATTCCATCTCCTGGTTACAGAGTTTTGAAAAAAGCAAATGCTTCCAGAGATGATGAAACAAATTCTTTCTCAAGTATATTGAAGAGAAATATCTTCTAACATTGAAATTTCCTTAAAATTTTATTTATTTTTTAACCTAAATCCTCCAACTGATTTGACAGTAAACACTCAGATCTGTCTCTCAGCTGTTTTCCCCTAATTTCAGAGCTCTAAGGAGATTAGGAAAGGCACTCAAAACTTGGGTTTAAAACAGGACCTTGAATTTCATGATTTCAGAGACATTTTAGATGCCAATGCAACATTAGATGAGTGGTCCAAAGGAAAGGAGCAAAGAGTCACATGCTTTATGATTCAGAGCCGGCCACTGGATGAGATGGGTGGCAGCAGGCAATCAGTAGCTGGGAGGGAGGTGTGGAGGGTCGTTTCAGACATGTAAGTTTGAACTGAAGCAGAGTACCTGTGTGAAAATCTGTAATTTTAAACTTCTATAAAGAATATCTCCATTCTCCATCAGCTGCAACTTTAATGAACTGAGCATCAGGACATTATATTTCTGTAGAGAATGTTGATGGTATGAAATATTGATAAGTCAGACATGGAAGTGACCAGTGTCGGTCATAGATCCCTATGCTAAAGTTTGATAGTTTAGAGCACTGGAAGACACGAAAGCAACTTTATTATAACATGTTTCAACCTGTGATAGTAGGAGCATCCAGGTTTCCCATGCTCCCACAGTCCTGAGTGGAATCTAAGCAGGTGAGTGCTAGAAGACAGAAGCAGCAGCAAAGATGACAAAAACAAGCTAGCGTGCTTTAAGAAAAAAAATCCCTTGATTAAAATACACCACAGGCAAATTTTATCTCCTGTGACACAATGATTACATAGGTAGAATTTATGACAGCTCCTAACAGAAAGCTTGTCCAATTTAGATAAATCTGATGTACACATTTTATTTTATTATTTTTTTATTGGTTATTCAAAACATTACAAAGATTGCAGAATCACATCGGTTACACATCCACATTTTTACATAATACCATAATAGTAACTGTTGTATTCTGCTACCTTTCCTATCCTCTACTATCCCCCCTCCCCTGCCCTCCCATCTTCTCTCTCTACCCCATCTACTGTAATTCATTTCTCTCCTTATTTTTTTCCATTCCCCTCACAAACTCTTATATGTAATTTTGTATAATAATGAGGGTCTCCTTCCATTTCCAAGCAATTTCCCTTTTCTCTCCCTTTCCCTCCCACTTCATGACTCTGCTTAATGTTAATCTTTTCCTCCTGCTCTTCCTCCCTGCTCTGTTCTTGGTTGCTCTCATTATATCAAAGAAGACATTTGGCATTTGTTTTTTAGGGATTGGCTAGCTTCACTTAGCATAATCTGCTCTAGTGCCATCCATTTCCCTGCAAATTCCACATTTTAAATCACTGTCAATTAGTTAAGAAATATTTATAGAGTACCTACTAGGTACAAAAAAATCTGTTCTAGGAGGAACATAACACACTTATAAAACATGGTGAAGAACCATCTCTTTATTTCTGGTAAAAAGAACATTCTTGACTCACTGTAAACGAACAGCCTTCATCACTCCAAGAGATTCCAGTGGTTGGATGATTCAAACCCCAAAGCACACACTATCAATCTCAAAGACCTATTTTGATATGTAAATTAGTTTGTTTCCAAGAGTGAAAAATGAACAAGATTGGGTACAGAACACCTTGAGATCTATTCTGTTAGCCCACTATGTGCTGCTGACAAAACATCAAATCTCCTTGAATCCAAGTTGATTGCTTATAAACCAGAAAGAAGAGTATCTGTTATAACATACAGCTGGGTTGAGCACTCCATAGAATAATGTAGGGAAAAGTGCATAGTAAAGTTTATCAAGGTATTCACTTACATCCTCATTTGGAAAATTCGACTTAGTGAGCATCTAGCATAAGTCCAGCAATGTATTAAAGACCATCAAAAGAGCATTCTTTTCTTTGAAAAGCTCATTATCTGGGAAGAAAAACATCCTTGAGTAATAGGAGATCTGGACCAAACTTTCTTCCTCTAGAAACAGCATTGCCTTCTTCTCCCTCACCATAAAGGTAAGAGCTAAGCGCCTTTTCCATATGTTCTTGTATTTAATCCTATTACAGTGATTTCAAATGTTCTCTCTCCATTGCTCTGGATGGATGAATGGATGAATGAATACACAGGTACTTCTGAGTTCTAGCAGGACCCTGAGAAGCAGCAATGGAAGGAAGAGGCTCAGGGATTTCACCAAGGAGATTGGTTCACCAAACTAGTTTGCCAGATGAGAAGAGCAATTCTACAAAGGAGAAGAGCAGTATCTGCCAAGAGAATGCATTTCTAGCAAATAAACAGTAAAACCATCAAATATTTGGTTTTCTTACTCTTTTAACATGTTCATTGCATTGAAAAAGAAATAAAGAAAAAAAGAAAACATTTGCCTCCATTTCAATTCCCAAAGGATTTCTCAAACAGTCAGTTACTAAAAGAAGACAAGTCATTCTATCTACACTGGCAGAAAAACACAGTTATGAAAGGCATACTCATCATTATCCCTCAAACTCAGCTTACCAGGCATTCTTTTGGGACCCAGCCACTTGCATTTCCCAGCTCTCTACTGCAGTTAGAGGTGGGGTTGACCATGTGCCTGAGTTATAGACAATGAAGGAAAAGAAGATAATAGTTATGATTTCCAGGCTCCGGCCCATAAAATGTCTTATATGCATTTTCTTCTCCTCTATCACCTCTGTAATTTGGACACTGACATCCAAGGTGACTGGATGATGATTGAGCTTCCCTCATCCTGGGTCTTTCAATTACCATTTATTCAGAACCACACTGCACTATCCAATACCAATAAAAAATATATGTATAGAGTGTTAAGCCACAGAAATTAGAAGCCTTATTTATTACAGCAGCTAGTATAACTAATACAATGATGTGGTGCCCAAATGAGTTAAATGAAGAGGGGAGAATTCTGTGTTGAATTAGAGCTGTTACAGCTGCATGGCAGAAGGGAGCCTGAGCCAGGTTCTTAAGCAGGTGATTGGGTTATCAGAGCCTCAACTCAATCAGTGAATTAATCCCCTGATAGGGATTAAGTGGGTGGTCACTGAAGGCAAACAGGGTATAGATAAAGGAGGTGGGTCGTTGGGGGCATGCCTTTGGGATATATATTTTGTATTTGGCGAATGGAGTTTCTCTCTGCTTTCTGACCATCATGTAAGCCACTTACCTCAACCACATTCTTCCGCCTCTTCCGCCATATTGTTTTGCTTCACCTCAAGCCCCAAGGAATGAAACTGGTCTTCTATGAATTGAGACCTTTAAAACTATGAGCCCCCCAAATAAGCTTTTCCTCCTTAAGATTGTTCTTGTCAGGTCGTTTAGTCACAGCAGCGAAAAAGCTGACTAAAACAGTGGGTGTGTATACTACTTCACAAAGTAAATGACTATACCAGATATTGTCCTAGGTACTGGAATCCAAATGTCCAATGTACCACTTGACATTTATAGTGGCACAATATACTTGTTCAGCAAATGATCAAGTACAGGAATGAATGGAAGGGATTTTGAGAAGTTAAAATAAAAAAAAAACTGAAAAAGATACAGACACCACCCCCTTTCTCATCTTCCTCCCCCCAATTCAACATCCTATTCAACATACACAACCAGAAGCTGATAAAACAGTGAGATTTTGAAACTAAAAATATACCTTAAATAAATCACAAGAGGAAAAATGATACTTGGAGAAAAATAGGCCTGTAATGAAGAAGAGTTCTGAGCATGTTTGAAGCACTGGGCCAGGGTGACACAAAGTGTGGCTTTCTTTAAAATCACATCAGCAAACATACATTTCTTCAATGGTGCAACTCTAGCATAATGAGGAGATAATTGCTGGATGCTAAACCCATAGCCAGCTCATCTTTTCAGTTAAGGATTGACCCTGATATCAAGTATGAAGAAAATACTGCAATAAAATGAGCCAGAGATGCAGCACACTCTGGTATGACTCAATCACATAACTTTCTTAAGAAGATACTGATTCAAGTATTATCTTCAATTCACAAATATTTAGTCAAGGTCTATACAGACCAGATTCCAAAACAGGAATTAGAAATAACAGATGAATCTGAAGCCAGGGCGATGGTACATATAATGCCAGCTACATGGGAGGTTGAGGCAGAAGAATTGCAAGGTCAAGGCCAGTCTCAGCAACTTAGTGATCCTGACTCAAATTCAAAAAGGGATGGGGATGTACCTCAAGAGTATAGCACTCCTGGGTTCAATCTTCAGTACAACAAGAACAAAAAGAAAAACAAAGATGAATATGATTTCTACCTTTTCTGTAGAAAACAGATCTAAATTAAACTCCATATTCTCTGTATGTCTTACCTACTTTGATCCTATTTGCAAATGCCAGAATTTTAAAGAAAGTAAAACTGTGAAGGCAATAATATTAAAAACCTCAACATATCAAAGTACAAATATTAAATTAGATTCACAAAGAAATAGTAACTCAAGGTTTCAACATGACCTTTATTTTAAGGATTTTACCAAAAGGTAAAATGAAGACATTTGAAAAGAACTGTGCAATGTTATTTAAAATAAAATATAAAACACAATGAAAATTACTCTTGCTGCCACCTTTTTCATTAGGACACCAGTAGCAAAGGCTCACTTCCAGATTTGTTACCTCTTAATATTCTGGTCTTAAGTGAGAAACAATTTATAATATGTAAAAACAATTTTAAAGCATTTTAAAATTAATGTTATATGCCACAGTAGAAAATGTGAATCGATTGGAAGTAAAAGGCGAAGATAGCCATGGAGTGATTTATTAATAAAACTAGGGCTTGTTGCTCAACATTAAATACCAGAATATTAAGTTCCCACCTCAACCCAAATATAAATCTCTTTATTTCTGTCTTCCCCATTGTTTAAAAAAATGCTCTAGGAAAGAAAAGTCCCTCATAATATGCTCCTACCTAAAGAACAGGAGTGAGGCAAACTAAGGATAATAATAACATTTTTTTAAACACACAGAAAACTGTTTATAACTTCCTTAGAGAAAATAATTGATTCGAGATTTGCCTTAGTTTAGCAAAGTTGTTACAAAGTTACATCAGACTATTCCCTTTTTTGTTTGTTTTCAAAGCAAACAAACAAAAAGTGATTTTCCCTTCACAGATTAACTGTACACCCTGGGTGAATAAATTCATCGCATGAACCAACTAATGTGAAACTAGAAAAATGTTTGTTCTCTATTTCTAGGTAAGTTAACAAAATTGCATATAATAAATATCAGTTATACATCATACTATGAGTTTTTAAAAAAACACATCACAAAAGCAGAATGAAATAAACCTGACATTTCATTTCAGAGAGCTAAAATCTGGTTTCTGCAGTGACTCCCTTCAAAATGAGAAGTACCATAAATTACCCCTGTAATAGTGAATTGCCTGAGTCAGTAGACACCTTGAGAGTTTATCATATTCCTGAAGTGATCACTACATTGCATTCCACCTACTCCCTGAACCTGTCCACAGAGAGGCTTCCAAGGCATCATCCTGCCTGGTTCCTCCCACCACTCTTGAGGCTTTTAGGCTCCTCCTAAGTACCCTTTTTTCAAATCACATTTGTCTGTTGGCCAAATTAAGAGTTCTCTCCTTGGCCTATCATTTTCTCTACTAGTTCTCCAAGAGGCCTTCATCTAGCCTCAGGACAGACTTCCTCTGTCTCTCACACCTTCTAAGAGCACATTTCCAGCTCAAGTCTTCCCTCTGAGTTTCAGACTTCGGTGTTCGTAAGTCACCCTGTGGCCATCTGTGGGATGATTGCCAAAGCCATTTCCTCTTATTCCTGAGCCCATAGGTAGGCTTTTCAGACTTCTTAAAGTTAGAGTTGGTCATGTGACTTAATGTTGGCCAGTGGAAAGCAGAACAAAGTGATGGGTGAGACTTCCTGGGCTGGACCATAAAACCTTGCAAGAACAATCCTCCATATTTTTCCATCTTCTAAACTACAAGCTGAAAATGGAGGGGCTTCCAAGGAGGGAGCGCAATCCCAAATTACCACACAGGAGAGGCCTGCTGCCTATATGGGATATTCATTTTAGTTCTAGGTGAGTAAAAAATAAAAATTGATTTAATGAATTAATATCTGCCTTGCTCAGTATGATCCAGACTAAATTAGCGATCTTTATCAAGGCTCACCTGTTAAACTTCCTGGTTCAATTAATGGCCAACCTCCACCCCCAAGATCCACATTAGGACTCCCTTGTCTTTTGTCTCTCCCCCATATCCACAACCAGCCAGGCATTCAATTGCTAAGAACTCCAGTTTTCCCAATACTTCCTGAAACTGACCTTTCCCTGTCCTCACAATTCCTCCCTCACAAGCTGTAATAGAGCTGAGGGTGTAGCTCAGTGGCATAGCACTTTCTTAACAAATGCAAGGCCCTGGGACAGATCCTCAGCACTGTGGAAGAAAACACAAAGTATAAAGATTGTGATAAGCTCCATACTGGTCATCCCAAGTTTACCCTTATTCCTCTTGAACCTGTCCAGTCCACAGCTATGAAAATGAAATGATTTCTCAACAAGGAGCATCTGATTGTGTTGATGTACTGCTTTAAGTCTTGTAGTGGTTCCTCAACACACTTCAGGGTCACTGGCAAGCACCTCTGCCTAGCGGACAAGGCCTCTGATGACTTGCTCCCATCCCTATTTCCTTACATCCCACTTCCATTCCAGGACCTGTGAATGGATTGTACGTAGCATATGGCTTCACACTATGTCTTAAGATCCCACTCTCTTCCCATCTGGTGAACACCACCTTATCCTCTATGTATCAAATCATTACTCTTCCAAGAAGTGTCCACAGACCTCTGTCCCACCTCATCAGCAAGATGGGATTAGGGAACTCTCTTGGGTGTTCTCATGGCATGCTCACAAATCCCTCTTTTTATCACATTACCTTCATTAAAATAAGGGCTGTTGGCCCACTGGCAGGTAGTGGCACAGCCTTACAGGTATTTACCATTTAAATGATTTCTTATGACAGGGACCTTTTCCCCTCTCTAGCCATCCCCACATTATCCAGCAATTTAAATCACAATAGGGGGCCTTGGAGACCACATCCAGCTACCAGTACATCTGTTCTTATTCTTCAGCCTTTGTGTCTCAACATCCCTGACTGAGTTCACCTGTCACAGTGTAAGGCATTGCCTTATCATTAGAATGTAAGTCTCCCATCCTGCTGTTCAACTCTAGCCCCACCATGCAATGACTGACACATGACAGGTCTTTTTACTGTATGCTTAGGTAAACTAATTTTCAGCTTCAATCAAAGCTTTATTTGCAAAAATATAAGAGGAGAAATGAAGAACTAAGGTGGACAAATGAGGCTGATGAAAACTTGGGGCTTTATGAGCTGGAGCTGGGCTCAGCAATAGAGTGTTCACCGAGCACATGCAAGGTGCTGGGTTCAATCCTCAGAACCACATAAAAATAAATAAATAAAATAAAGGTGTTGTGTCCAACTACAACAAAAAATGTTAAAAACAAAAACTTGGGGCTTTACCTACAAAAATAAAAAGTTATAGAGTTTAAGCTATAACAGGAGGAAATAAGAAAGAGACAGAAACTAAGCTAGGCAGAAGAGGGGCCCAAGGTCAGGATACCCACTGCTGACCCTGGCTGTGAGCACTGGGTGGACCCTTTCCTCTCCCCGGTCTACTTTCCATTTCCAGAAGAAATCAGTTAACTTCAAATAAGAAAAACAAGTTCTGTTCTTAGCTATTAACCACACTGAGTTTCTCATTTCATAAAAGTCTAAAGACCATTCATGAAGCTATTCATAGTTCTCTTTTGAAACCTTAACACTCCAAACAAAGAAAAAATACCAATATATATAAAACTGATTGCCATTAATTACACAAAGGCCTTTAAGTCACTTTTTTTCCTGAAATAATAAGCATTCATTAAGTGAGTAGTTAGAATTATGAAGTTTATATCTTTTCCTAAGGTACAATGTGTGACAGTTTTATTGTTATAAATGGGGAATGTTGCATAGGCTAACATCTTTGTTACAAGGTCAGACAGATGAGCTTCCTGATCTATTTGCTGGATTAATAAAGTGAACAGAAGAGAAAACTGTGTTATTTCTAGCTCTGTTTTGAAGTTGTGGTTTCAGTTTTCACAAAGTCTATTCGTAATGCTGCAGAGATGAAAACAAACATCAAGCAAACGGCTGAATTCACCTTGTTTTCTTAGGCCTCCTACAAAAATGCTTCTAAGTAAAGTACTGAAGCAAGTGTTTCTGGATAGACATAAGGGGATTTGTTTCCATTTAAAATGATTATTACACTGTAATAAGTAAGTTATTTGATTGAATTTATTAAATATGGCTTAGCACTGCAGCTTCTGGCCTTGTATGTTACAGAAAAAGAATAATTACTGTATTTAAAAACCCAAGGATTATTTTTCCCTTCCATTGGATCAGAGAGAGAAATGTAATAAAATCATAAGAAATTGCCCACATATGACCACGCATGATGTACAATCACAGGAATTCCACATACTTGGTTCTACCTAATCTCATAAAAGCAGAGGGTGGGGAATGGTGGGGGTAATAATAGACCCCATTTACTAACACAGAATTGTTTGAAATTGTTATTTTTAGGAGATCCCTGTATAATCATTACAAAATGACAGCTAAAATACTGATGGAAAGGTAACAATCATTTTTATAATGCTGCAGGTACTTAAATACATCAATCCCAACTCATTCACATGGAATGTAAAATTATTACTATGTCTTTTGCAATCAGAAAATAGCCATTCTCAGAAATTTTATTTTCTGATTTCTCAAAGAAGGCGTGGGTTTTTGATTCCTCAAAGAGGGCGTGAGAACTAGTACCATGGGCAGAAGCACATTTGCTCCATCACCTCCTCCCACTGTCTGCAAAGCTCTAAAGAGCACAATTATGGAATTACTGTAATTACACTGCCATCTCTGACAGCTGGATGGAACGTTTACAGAGAGAGACACAGTGACTGAAAGAACATTAAGAAATACATCAAAATCATTACCAGTGTTTCTAGGCTCTGTAGAAAGGATCAAAAATAATATAGAAGATAATTTAAAAGTTAAAAAAAAACCACTAAGGGCAATTGTGAAACAGCATGCTATATATACTAAATCTTGGTGCCCTAATAAGCAAGTATTAAAGGTTTGAGTGGAAGAACACACCACCATTTTGATTTTACATGAAATTAATAATACCTACTCAGGTGTCCTCTGGATTCAGTTGATGGTCCAGTTTAATGGCCACTAAGACCCTACTGGAGGTCAACAGCTATAAACATTCCTGGCAATTTTACACCTTTTTGGTCATTGTTCAAGAGTCCTCTGGAAGTTAGGTCTAATCTCTGGTTGCTGAGAAAGCCCCACTTTCAGGACTAGGGGAACCTAGAAAACATCTTTCCACCCAGGCCAATGGAAGCCTAAGTGCCCAAAGGGAAGCGATCATCAGAAGAAGGAAGCACAGAGGAGACTAAAGAGCCTGAACCCTGGGGGAGGGACCCAAGACCACAGGCAGTGACCAGTGTTAGAAATTTAAATTAGTGCTCCTAGAAGATAAAAATGGCTTCCTCTCAAGCTGGGGAGGATAAGGTGAGAAGAAACAACTTTTTCAAACAGTAGAAGACAGGTTAATAGAATTACTTTGAGCTATTTGCCAAAAAGTTAATATTTCTGAAAGATGTAGAACAATGTAAATAGAATATTAGTTTCTACCTTATCTTTTCAAGCCAAATGTGCCAGAGGTAGGAGGAAAATGTGAATTATTTTCAGAGACAGTAACAGTAAAACACATAAACTTTTTGGTGAATATCTCAGTGATGTAGAAATAGAAATACTGAAAGCAGAATTGAACCATGAGAAAAATATCAGAGAACCCAAATGAGGGACACTTTACCAAATATCTGACTAGGACTCCTCAAAACTGTCAAGGTCACCAAAAACCAGGAAAGATACCAAAGAGGAGATTTAACAACTAAATGTAATGTGGCATTCAGGATGAGATCCTAGAACAGAAAGCAAGCACTAGGTATAGAGTTCACAATAATGCACTATATACTTAAAAAGTAAGAAGGTAGTTCTTTTAAGTTAAATATTCTTACCATATGCAGGGTAGAGGGGAAAAAAGAAGAGAACTGGAAGAAGGTTATGGCTAAGTTTATAGTATTGTTTATCATGATGGATTGGCAGGTATATACTTATAGACACACTGATCAAAACATACACATCAAGTATGAACCCCTTTTTGTATACAAACATTACTTTAAAATTTTCAAAAGGATTTAAGGAAAAACTAATAAAAGCCAAGTAAATAATGAAGTTTCATCAGTAAAAGAACACTGAGACAAGAATAAAAATATAGAAATTTTTTTCCAAAATGCAATACAAAGATGGTCAGAAGACACAAGAATATTTCAAGACATAAACCTCAACTCAGTTTTTGATATGTCAGTGTTTCAACTCCCTGAACTTCACAGATAAACTTTTAAGTTTTAATCTTGATTGTTTCATTAATTTTCTCTCTTCACTGTTTATAGTACCAGAAATGGATGTAAAACACATCACTTACAAGTACTGTGTAAGTGAAAACCTGATACTTCAATTTCATTTTATGGTCCAAAGAAGAATATTTTGAATTCAGGACACTCTTAGATGAGAAGCAGGGTTTTAGCAAACAAGATTTTACTACTTTAATGCCTCAGCATGGCTGATATGATCTTATAGCGCTTAAGCATAACAAATATTTAAAGGATGGGCATACTTAACTTTAAAAAATCAATATTTTCATTCCAAAGTGCCATTTGCTAGCCCTACTACTAGGAAATTGAAGATACAATCCATTAATACCATCTTGAAATATAGTTAATCAGGAAGAAGTTTTTTTTCCCCTCTACCTTCAGTGAGCAGGTCTAAAGGTGGAAAGATTTTTATTGTTGTTATTCAAAACTATTAGTATGGAGACATCCATTACAGATCTGTTCACTGAGAATACTTAGAAGCAATGGTACCCCACAGTAATAAGCACACCTACCATCAAGGTCTTAGTATCTAAATACCATTCTCCAGTAAAAGAAAAGACATATCTTTGAAGAAATAGCTGATTGTATGATTGTAGGGGGTGAAATATAGATAGATATAGATATATAGATATGTGAATATATAGAAATATAAAAATAGGTATATATAGAGATATGTGAATGATGAGTATCTTGTAGTGCTTAAGAAAATATATAAATAAAAAGAATGGAAGCATGCCAAAGAGGTATAAGAGCCAAACTGAAGGAGCTCCCAAGGACCATCACTAGAACATCTGAGCATGAAAATAAATAACATGGTGTTTCATTACAACTAAAAGTACCAAATACACATGAGTATATATTGATGCAAATAAACGACTAAGTCAATAAATAAATGAGAGAATAAATCTCTTTAGAGGAAATGCAAAAAAATACATACTACCTCCTCAACTGTATACTCCTAATACTTCTGATAGCAAATGTATGGGGTTTTTTTCATGCCAATGAATTCTTCAAATCACCTGACACAAGCTGGGTGTCAATCAATTCAATTAACTACTGACCCTAACTGCCTGGTGTAACTGCAGCACCTAAAGACTAAGGATTCAGTCCCATAAGCCTGCTGCTCTTCAGAAGCCAGCCGCAAATCTGGAAAACACATAATTCTGACCAACCAAGTAGGAAGCCAGCAGGTTCCCATGATCTCCTCTCAGGTTTGACAATTTGCTGAACAGCTCCCTGAATTCAGGAAGATGTCTGACTTACTGTTATTGGCTTATTATGAAGGATAAAACTGAAGAGCAGGCAAATAGAATAAGTAAATAGGTATGGGAGAAGGGGTGCAGAGTTTCTGTGCTCTCTTCACCCTCAAGTTCTTGAACACCATCAGCTAGGTGTTTTCCTGATGTTTCATGACATGGACAAGATTGATTAAATCAATGGCCACTAGTGATTGAGTTCAATCTCCAACCCCTATCTCCTAGAGGTTATGGGTACGACTTACCAACCTTCTAATAATACCTTAGTCTTTGAAAACCAACCCAGTCCTGAAGCTATCTAGTGGCATGCCCAGTCAACTAAAATTAGCATAAGTTCAGGGCCTGTGGAAAGGGACCAAATGATGGCTTATCAACCCATCAGAAAATTCCAAAAATTTGGAAGCTCAGTATCTAGAACCAAAAACAAAAACAAAATACATATTTCTTATCACATCTCCTCTCCAAGAGGTAGAACTTAATCTTCCTCCTGATCTTTGAGAGTTAGCTAAATGTATTGAATTGCTTCCAGAGAATAAAGTAGGAAAAAGGAAAAACAATAAATTAATAATGAACACACTTGGTAAACACTATCATAATCAAGTGATAAAAATTAAGTTATGTCATATGGATATCCTATGCTCTCTGGTATGGTAAAAAGGGTACTTAACTTTTGTAGTATTCTTTTATATTTTTTAAACTGGTATACAAAAACAAAAATTGTATAAACTACAGGGGTAACATGATATTTCAATACATGTATATATTATGTAACATTTAAATCACATTAAACATATCTATCTCCTCAAACTTTCATCATTTCTTTATAATGAAAATTTTAAAAATCCTTTCTTCTAGCTTTCTGAAAAATATAACATACTACCATTATCTACAGTCACTTGATTGGACAAGAGCACACCAGAACTTCTTGCTCCTATGTAATATAACTCTGTACCCATTGATCAACCTTTCCCCCATCCTCCTTCCCATCTGCTCTGGTAACCATGATTCTACTGATAATCCAAGTCTCATCCTAAAACAACATCAGACAAACCCAGATTGAGGGCCATTCTCCAGGATCCCTGGCCAATAATTCTCAAGAGAAAGTCATAAAAAAATAACAAGAAAAGACTCAGAAACTAGTACAAACTAAAGAAAACTAGGGAATACATAATGAATATTTATGTCATTTCTTTCTTCTAATTATTCTATTAAAGATGTACAAGGAAACAATCTGCTATGATTTTATGTCAGGGTGTATCCTGGTATTGTTCATAACTAAAAAGAGTAAATTTTTAAAAATAGATAATGAAGGGCTGGGATTGTAGCTCAGTGGAAAAGTGCTTGCCAAAGCATGTGTGAGGCACTGGGTTCAATTCTCAGCACCACATATAAATAGATAAAATAAAGGTCCATCGACAAAGAAAAAAAATACTTAAAAAAATGGATAAAGAAAAAAATGCAACATGGTACCCTGAGTTGGATATTGGACAGAGGAGGATACTTATGGAAAGACTGATGAAATCCTAATAGAGTCAGGGGTTTGATTGATAGTAATGTACCAATGTATCCTTCTTGGTTTTAACAAACATACCATGTAATGTAAGATGGTAATAATGGGAGAAATTGGTGAGGGGGCATAGAAAACTCTCTGTATTATCTCTGAAACTTTTCTGTAAATCTAGAATTAATCTAAAATAAAAATTTTAATAAAACAACAACTACTCGGTATGTGGCCTGTTTCTGTGGTTTTTGTTTTTCCATCAGAATGAAAAACACAGAGAAGAGTGCTGAGATTTCCCTCTGCAGGGGTCTCTCCCTGTAGTGACTCTTTCAGCTTTTCAAATCTGACTCGAAAAATAAGTCAATTTATGACAGTTAGATATATTTGTTCTCTCTATTGAACCATGATCCATTTTCTGGTAGTAACTAAACTTTATGTTGCAGAATCCAACATTTAGCAATATTGAGTGTATAACAGAAAGGCATGAAGTAGTTGCTTAATAAAGAAGCAGAACGACAACTCTGAGAACTTCATGTGTGAACTTTTTGGGTTCTGTTTTATTTTTCCCAATGAATAAACTTTATCATACAAATCAATATTGATTGGATTAGCCCATCCTGATGATAGACATCTTAGATGGCTTCATAAAGATTTAAAAACCAAAAAAAAATATGGTAATAAGGACCTTTTAACATAAACCACATTATTACTGGCTTCAAAAACTAAGAATACAAACCGGACAAATAAAATGTTATTTCTCTCTTACTATTCTTATTTCACTTTTCCTGTTAAGATTGACTTTATCCATACTTATTAGTTAAACAGTATTACAAAGAATAAGTATAATAGACTTCCATAAACAAAAAAGAAAATAGAAAAGTTAACTGAATTAACCTGAAGTTACAGAAAAGTCAGGAAAAAAAGAAAATGAATTTTCTTCTCCAGCTACAGGAAAGAAATAATTGAATACCCATAAAAGATGCTTCCTATTTTTAAAATACTGATTATGTTGGACTGATGGCACTATCTTTCTTTCTCATTGTTCTTAACCTCTTGGATGGTGTTAATTAATTTACTTGAAAGGCAGACAAAGAATCTAGAGATGTCCTGTGTAGCTTCAGTTTAGACAATTTCTAAAAATACAGTTAGATTCTCCTGGATTAAAATTACAAAACTACCCAATGTACGTATAAACAAACCATGCATCTTACACAAACGTGAAAGCTCTGATTTAAGAAAATTAAATTTCCTAAAATATGCATAGTTATGAGCAAAAGTTACATCCTGGATGGAAATATGTTAACTGGTAAAGCTCCTAAGTGCCAGAAGAATATGTCTATTTCTCATAATGTTCTAGCAATTTGAAAAAAAAAAAGGAAAGAAGAGAAACAGAAAGAAAGAAAAATATTGCCTTCATTAAAGAAGCTACTTCTATTTTACTTATGGATAAAGTTTTCAGGTCTGATTACTTAGATATGTTTAGGCTATAACTACAATTCAGAATAGGCAAAACAGACTAGTAGCTAAAACATAAGGAGTTTGTGTCAGGCTTTATGGAAAAAAAATTGCTCTTTCTATGCACAACTGTAACAAAACTGGGAATCTGATACTACATCCAAAGTTATATTTAGAAATTAGTGCTTACATGGGAAAATTTGGATAATCCAAAAACATACGAATGATCTTATTCTTTACTAATTCTCTTTAAATATAGTTATTACTACAAATACTTCAAAGACCTACTGAAGTTATTACTTTAATACAACACTGAGTTGACTGGATACAACCAAGTTAAACTATCTGCATTTTACTTAGGGAAATTCGAGGGAGAAGAAGGGTGAGAGAAAGATAAATGTAAAATGGTAATGATTTTGCCTGGCATTGTATTTGGATTGTAAAGGTCTAAATGGGAGGTGGAAAACCCATGTTCACTCAATCCTGACCTCATATCCTCTCATATGTAATGTGAACTTGTTATGGGTTGGACGTGAAATGTCCGACAAATGTTCATGTGTGAGACAATGAAAGAAGGGTTAGAGGTGAAATGATTGGGTTGTGGCAGTCTTAACACAGTCATTGAATTAATTGGGACAGGGATTAACTGAGTGGTAACTGAAGGTATGTAGGATATGGGCTGTGCCTTTAGGGTATATATTTTGTATCTGGTGAGTGGAGTCTCTCTGTCTCTCTGCTTCCTAGTACCATGTTCCCAGCTTCTTTCCTCTGCCATACACTTCCATGATGTTCTGCCTCATCCCAGGCCCTGAAGAATGGAGTCGGCTATCTATGAACTGATACCTCTGAAACTGTGAGCCCCCAAATAAATCTTTCCTCCTCAAAATTGTTCTTGTCGGGTCTTTTGGTCAGAGCAATGAAAAAGCTGATTAAAAGAGAACTCATTAGAAAAACTCTAGGGTTTAAAAATATTCATCATCATTTCATATGGTTCTGAATTGGAAGCCAACTGCTCTACTTGACCGTTAACAACAATAACCACAATCTGATCTGGCATTGTTCCTGAGGGTCTTACTGATACACATCGAGTGCTAACATGACCCCGCACTGGACGTCCTACAGTCTACCATGGGCATCACACTGGTAAGGTATGCAAGCAAGCAGGAAACCAACAATGCACTATTTCTGCAAATAATTAAATCATTTAAGACTCTCCATTTTAGAGAATAATTTTAGTTATAATTCACAAGTTTTGATATAAATTTCTCATTTTCATTAATTTCTAAGTAATTTGTAATTAGGAATTTCAGATTTGATTTCTTTTGTTGTTGTTGTTCTACAGCCCCCTGAGGAAAGAATATGTGATAGATTTCATGGGTTTACCCACATTTGATGAAGAAGTAAAGCATACTCATAAGCATAATGTGATTTTTACCTTAGGGTTGACTTTTAGGAGCTAACCCTCACTAAATAACTCCACATTTCAAAGCTTTTAGATTATCATAGCCTCAATTCTGAAATATAGATGATTTCTATGTCTCAAAAATGGTACAAGCTTGAAAGAGGTGGAAAAATTTTGGACTTTTACCAACTATTCATATTTTCCATTTTGTCACAGTATTTTATGAAGGTATAAAACCACAG
The DNA here is from genome assembly GCF_048772815.1 of Callospermophilus lateralis. NCBI lineage: Eukaryota > Metazoa > Chordata > Mammalia > Rodentia > Sciuridae > Callospermophilus > Callospermophilus lateralis. Next base: position 928,243 of record NW_027514663.1, on the reverse strand, counting down.
CTTGAAAGTTAAGATTTTAGAATTGGGTTCCCTTAAGATTTTTGGTGCCCAACTTTAATTTCACAGATTAAATCTGAACTATCCGATCAGGTAGTCTAGTCATATGTGGCTATAAATCTGAATTAAGAAAAATAAAAACTCAGTTTTTCACTCACACTAGCCATATTTTTAGGGTTCAATGGCTAGTGGCTACCATATCTTACAAAGCACCTCTGGAGTATTTTCACTATCACAACAAAATTTTTGGACAGTTCTATATTATACCAAGGGAGAGAAAATAGCTTGCATAAAATTACAGTTCACTAGTAACAAAGCTAAAGCTAGAATTTAGGTCTTTTAATTCCCACTGTTATTTGCTTTCTATGAAACCATAGCCTCTAAGAACTAATAAAGTAAAGGATCTGGGTACAACAAAACTCAATGCTAAGCTTAATCGAATACAAAATTGCCATACACTCATATAAAAAAGAAGTTTAGAAAAAATCAAACATGTATTTGGTCACTGAAAAAATATATTCCAAAAAGAAGTACAAGGAATTACTCCCCAAACCTTTGAAATTGGGGGGGGGGACTCTTGTAAAAAATTCCTGAATCAAAACTGAAATGATGAATTACCTAGAAAATAAGAATCTTATATTTAAGTTTGTGGAAAGCAATTAGAATTATACTCAGGAAAACATGGAGATCCTTAAATGTTTCTAAATTACAATTACAAGACTGTAAAAATAAGTCAAATATTCAGTTTATGAGTCTAGAACTAGCATCACATAAACCAGAGGATAGAATTAATAAAAAAGAAATTAATAAATCAGATATTTCTTAAAGTAGTAATTAATTTAAAAACAGTAATTTTTGCAAGCCTAAGAGAGAAAATGAACATCTTTAGTATAGGGAATGAAAATTTCATAATGAACATCTATAGTATAGAAAATGAAAATTTCATTATAATAAGTTTATAAGAAAATTAAAGAAATTGTATAAGAATATTATATGATGTTTTAGACTGGTCAATTAAAGAGTCCAAAAGACATTAACATTTTCTAGAAAAACGCAGATTAACAAAATTACTACAGGAAAGATCACAAAATGTGAGAAGATCATAATAAACAACAAAAAAATACATTACAGATTAAAAACTGAATTTATTAAAAGAATAACAATGGGCTGGGGGTTGTAGCTCAGTGGTAGAGTTCTCGCCTATCATGCATGAGACACTGGGTTTGATCCTCAGCGCCACATAAAAATAAAATAGAGATATTGTGTCCACCTAAAACTAAAAAAAAATAATTTTTTAAAAAAGAGTAACAATGATTTTTACATCTATCAGTTTAAATGATGACATTAACAAATTGAAAGTGGAGAACTTTTGATCAATAGATGAAAATACACTTAATAAAATTCAACTTCCATCAGTTTAACAACTAGAAGCAAGGATTGATGTCCCACAGTGTTGCCAAAAAAGAAGAGCCTATCTGGTACACACGCCTATAGTTTCAGCTACTCAGGAGGCTGAGCCAGGAGGATCCTAAGTCCAGGTCCAGTCTCAACAATGTAGTGATATTCTGTCTCAAAAATTAGCCAGCATACCTGTAATCCCAGTGGCTTGGGAGGCTGAGACAGAAGGATCACAAATTAAAAGCCAGCCTCAGCAACTTAGTGAGGCCCTAGGAACTTAACAAGACCCTGTCTCAAAATAAAATATAAAAAAAGGCTGGGGTTGTGGCTCAGTGGTTAAGTGTCCCTGGTTCAATCCATGGTAGCAAAACAATAAAATAAATAAAAGCAAATTTTTCCTTATACAGTGGAAAGAGCATCCCCGTAACACTGAGACGGGAGATAAGTTCCAGCACTGGCTTAGTTACTAACCGGTTTGGGGACGTGGGTTGAGTCACTTCACTTCTCTGCTTTCAGGTTTTCCATCAATGAGGTCAGGTACTGTATGGCTGAATATTAATCACCTGCACCCTTAATCCCTTACTTACAGATGGGATAACAGAAAAGGTAATCCTTTTTAGGAAAATCTGAAAGGAATCTTCCAGAGACAATGTAAAAATGTTTCTGAATCGATCAATATGATGTGTAGAGTTTGCTTCAAAATAGTCGGGGGCAGGGGGGCGGGAATTGAATAAGAGTACAGACAAATAAGACTAACTGTGAGTGGACAGCTGTCTAAGTGGATAGATGCGTTCCACTATTTACATGTACTTCCAGTATGCCACTCTTCCAATATTCTATTTTTATATATATTTAACATTTTTTAAAACTGTTTTTTTTTGATCTAGATGGTCTCTAAACCAAAAGAATAAAGAGATGAAGATTTAACCAATTGGAAATGCCAAATTCAGTGATTTAATAAAACTTACTCTTCCCGAGTCATTAGCCTGTAGCTGCAGGGTCATGTTGTCACCAGCTCTTTGGTTTCATTCCCTGCAAAGTCATCTCAGCAGCACCATTATTTGTCATATTACTTAATAATGGGTTTCTAGGAGGCCTCATTTATCATTTTTAATGTTTCTTCTCATCCTTTTAAGTAGACTGTTTAATGAGAAGGGGCTGCCACAGTCATACAAATACATCATTAGCCAAAGGGATATTATTGCAAATATCAAACGCACTCATTGTTCAGTCATTTAATAAAGAGATGGAAGAGAGAGAGAGAAAGATTGACTGATTCAAAAATTAACAAACTCCCACTATCTGCAAAATAAGTCTGCCTTCTGACACCAGAGGAGATGGAGATTATTTAATCAAATTCTTACAAGAAATTCTTGGGGGCTGTGTAGCACCATGGCTTGGAATCAATCAGATGTCCAGTGCATCATTCATTCAATCTCTAGATTGAATACATTGAGTCCCCGTGAATAGTCAAAGTAGTTGTTCACGAAACTCTTTCTTTCTTCCACAACAAAAACAGACTCAAATAGCAATCAAAAAGCAAAATCTTTCAGTCAACTGAAAACTGAGATAAAGAAAAGGTTGTTTCCCATTTTCTTCTTCCTTTGCTTACCTAAAATGTTAGCATGTATAGGCACGTAAGCTGGGAGAGCTGACTGCTAATGAATTTGCTTTGGTTTCTTTCTATTTTCAGCTAATCTTTTTTAAAAACTTGAATACAGTATTCCTTTTTGCAATTGTCTCATATTTCTACAATTATGCTTCAATTTTTCCCATTTAAGTTGTGCTAAAAGCTGATTTTAGGAAAATCAAATATGCAGTAAGTACAGGGGAATACAGGTAGGTATGACTCTCATGGCCCCTGCCTGTAAAGAGTTTACAGTCTGGCGAATAAATGAGATATGTGGAAATAATTAGTATACATTGTGAGACATGGTAAGATATAGGCTTAAATAACATGCTATGAGAACCCAGAAAAAATGCCCAACCTGCCTTGGGTAGTCATTGAAAATGTCCAGAGGAAGAAGGCAGGCTGAATCACCTGAACTGGAATTTTCAGAGTAAAATTAGGCACAAGGGTTTGGTGTGTGAAAGGGGATGGATTTTTAGGGTAGAAAGCTATCTGTAGAGTGCCTGTTATCTTCAAAGAACAAGTAGTTCACTGTGGCTGGAATATAGAGTACCTAAGGGGAAGTGTTAGAGGATGTGCTGGTTAAGGTGAGCAGGGGCTAGATCACAAGTGGATTTTCATGTCTTAGTGACAAATTTGGGTTTATTTCATAGCTGGAGAGCACTTTGGCCAGATGGCATTCTAGAATGGTGCTATAGCATTGATATGGAGACTAGATTGGAGTCTATAGACCTAAGATGGAGACTCAAGTTAGGAGCTATAGCCCTGTGGGGAGTACTGGGACTTAAACTGAGGTGGTGGTAGTGGAAATGTGGAGGAGGAAGAGGGAGAGGCCTTGGGTTATGTGGGCTCATGATGAGGATAAAAAAGGGAGTGCTGGAATTATGTTCTGATTGAGTAGATGAGGATGCAAATCACCAATTAAAAGTTACAGACAGGTAGGGGTGAGGGGCTTTCTTTGAAATAAAGATCAATAAAAGATTTGGGAAATATACTGTCACATGAGTCACAATTTCCCATCTCCCAGAGTTTGTGCTGTATCTTCCACTGGGAATGCCCTCTCCACCATGCTTCTGCAAATTTGAGAGCTACAGTAAACCTCCTTACATTCTCAGTCAGTAATAATGTGTTCAGTGCTCACTCATGTAACTCTTGTCTTTTGAGAAGCAGTGTAGGATAGTTTTCAGAATATAGATTCTGGATCCCAACTGTAGGTTTAACTCTGAACCTAATTTCCAATATAGTACCTATGTGGCAAGCTTATCTGAGTATTAAATGAGTTCATTCAAGCAAAGCAATTAGAGCAGTACCAGGCACATAGTAAGTGCTCAAGAAACACTGACTGTTATTATCCTCCTTCTTACCATGTGCTGTGTGCTACTTAATGTAAATATCTTTCTCCCTGACCTTACTTGCAGCTCCTTGAGGGTAGGATTTTTTTTAAGTGTGCAGTATAATGCCTTACACAACAAATCTTTATTGATCTTTTGATCTATTCTGTACTGTTGATTTTGATCATAGAAACTTTTTGTTTAGAGCAAGTAATACATTTCAAACTATTTTTCCCCTCAGGCTTGAAGCATCATTCTAGTATTTTAAATAATATCAGTGTTTGTAGTTTATTGTAAGACATGTTGCCATACATATTTATGGTGACATAAATATAATGATGAGTGTTTGGCTGGGACTGCAACAGCCAAGTATTTTATTTTAATGGTGGGAAATATAATCCTCCTATGACTTGGTTTCCAGGAATGGTGAAAATTGAAGACTATTTGCACTTTTCCAAAGAACATTAATATACATTGTCCTGCATCTCATAATTTATTAGTTTTTCTGTCTATTCTCTGGTGCTAAGCCAAGAAATAAACTTACTATCCAATTGTCCACCCATGTGATAATAGTGTGGTCTAATAATTCTAGGCCTGTTTTACCAATTTAATGGTAAGTGTATCTGAGTCAAAGTCTTGTTTGTAGTTAGGCTAGTCAATAGCAAATAAAACATGTTGTCATATTGGTTTAGTCATGTCGAACCTTTTATGCAAGTGAGCTTTCCAGATAACTGAAGCTTTACCTTCAGGTGCCCAAGGTATTTTTAGTTAAATTATATTTATTAGAAATTCTCTAAAATAATGGTTCCCTTTTTGGCTTTCTTAAACTTAGTTATCTTAGACGTAAGATCAGTTTTCACTGATAATTTATCAGTTCACAACCTCTTTTTAATAAACCCTTATTAATCACTGTACCACATGCTAGGTGTGGGAGACCCAAGCCTAATGGTGTGCATCCTAATTATTATGCAGTGCTATTATTATGCAGGGATGGCCTTGGGGGATGTTGAGTAATGGAGGATTATTTATCTGTGCACTAAATGTCTCTTATCTGCTTTCTCCTTTTAGGTTTTTAGCTGTACTTCTGTTTTTGTTTTTCCCAGCTTTTCCTCCTCTGTCATGCTGGGTCAACCACTGAGTTGTGCCAGCCGAGCACCATTCAGGTCCTGGGAAATGCAGTCACGTCAATCCAGGCCAATGAACATGGCAGTGGAGGCACAGACTTTTCTCTCAGGGTCTCAGGAAGACCACTGAACAGCAGGGGAAACTGAGGCTGAGGACTACACACAGCAGGCTCAGAAGAGCATGAGGACACTTGGAGACCAACAGCAAGATATGTCACTTGCTAAGTTGGTGAACTCAGCTGATCCGAATTCTAGCCAGGTAGCTTCTAGTTCCAATGGCTAGCTCCTCTTCATTTAAGGGACCTTAATTTTCGTGGTCTTTTGCAGGAAACAGCTTTTCTGGGTTGTGCTGAGGCTATGATTGTGGATTTCCTGTGTTGGCCTCTATTTACTGATGCTCCACGCATTTTTCCAGAAGTTTCTCTTTCCACCTTCTAGTGCTGCTGTAATTATCTCTAGGTTAGAGAATATTTTCTATCTATTTTTGAAAAATATATACAAAGAGAGGGAAATAGGTTCAAACCTTGGGTCTATTTGTAAACTACATGAGATTTAGTCTATTGACTTTCTAGTCTCTCTCTTTTGGGGGGAGGTGGGGTATCAGAGATTGAATTCAGGGGCACTCAACCACTGAGCCACATTCCCAGCCCTATTTTGTAGAGACAGCATTTCACTGAGTTTCTTAGAGCCTCACTTTTGCTGAGGCTGGCTTTGAACTCTTGATCCTCCTGCCTCAAACCTACTGAGCTACTGGTATTACAGGCATGCACCACAGCACCTGGCTATAGTCCCTCTTTTGATGACTTTTCTCAGTTGCTTGGTTTGTCTTTGTCTATTTGGTGGAAATAGCTAAGGTTACCAAATAAATGACTTACAGTCAAATGAATTATTACCATCTCTGAAAGTACTGCTAATGTGATTCTTGCCAGTATTTTTCTAGGAATATGCACCAAGATTTTAAGCTTTCATTTTTCTTTGGTTCTTTAAAAATAAATATTAAATATTATTTAACACTTTTGACAACTTCATTTTTCTCCACTTCCTTGGGAGTTTTAAGAAACGGTGGTTGGTAACACTGATACAGTCATTTCAAATGCTCTAAAACATAGGTCATCAGGGTGTGTAGATTAATTATATTTATCTTAGTAAAATGTGCTGTTTCAATTCCCTCTTATTTTCCTTTTTTTTGCTTAATCTTTCTCTTTTTATTTTCTCTTTATTAGCACTTAGGCTCATTAGACTCATCTACCTCCTTCCCTCCTGTCCCTCACCTGGTGTGTAGTGAGCGCATACTAATGCTAGGTGCTCCCTGCAGGAACTTACATTCTAGTGGGAAGAACAAGAGGTACAGAGATTCCATCATGAAACACAGAAGTGTCTAAATGCTATACAATGTGGTAGCCCTTAATTAAGTAGAAGTGGTTCCTGGTTGAGTGATCATGACCATGACTAATATCCTATGGAGCAATTGTTTAAAAACCAGGTGGGAGACATTGGAACGAGAAAGGACAAGGTGAGAGAGGCAGGGTGGAGACAGAAACTGGAGGGCCCTCAAGGGCAGATCAAGGACTGAACACTGTCAGCACCTCCATGCTGGGCTTCTGATGAGCCTGACACTGTGTGGGAGCACAGTCAGAGCTGGGAATCATGGGTTAATTAGATCTGAGTGGGCAAAGGATAGAATCTGGGCTGAGGAGTGGGCCAGGCGGTAGGTGCTGCCTCTTCCAACCAGTCCGCTGACCGTGTGACCTACTGGGCTGAGCAGCCTATGACAAGGCAGAGAGTTCATCAAGAACATACCAGTGGTAGAAAGAAGACAGTCACAGGGTGGGAGGCCAGAGCAGGGAGTCAGGTGGGTTGCTGCTTGGTCCAGATAAGTCCCCAAACCAGACATATCGCCCGGTATGTTCCTTCTATTTTTTTGCCATGTGCTCTTGCCTCTTTGAGCTGACCTCTGCCCAACATAAAAGACCTTTGTTCTGCCTGTTGTAGGACCATCTCTGTCCAGGGTGCCTTTCTCTTTCTTCTCCTCTGGACCCTGGAGTGGAGAAGCATTCTTTGCTAATATGGGGATGTGCATATGCTGTTCTGGGGGCCCCTTCTGAAGCTACTTTCTTCTCTTCCCAGATCCCACTCTAAAATTTCTGTTGTTGGACCCAACCTCATTCTTGACCTCAGAAACCATTATTGACTTTCAGACCTGGTTATTGCCTGTTGTATGTTCTCAGACTATGCTTACTGGCTTCTGCAGCTTTTACTGGTTGACTCTTGCCATTCTCTGCTTAAAGAAAGTGAAACTGAAGGCAACACCAGCCTGATAGACTCCAAAGCAATGGCTGTCCACTGAGTGATTTTGGCAAGGTTTTATTATTGCAAATTGGGTTGAGAAAAAGAAATGCCTGGATGTAACAGGTAGAGGTCATGGATTCCATGAAAAGTCTTACAAGATATAGCATAGTCGCCACTCCCCACTGTCAATATTACTGAGATTAAGCCAATCCCAAAAAACCAAATGCCAAATGTTTTCTTTGATATAAGGAGGCTGACTCACAGTGGGATAGGGAGAGGAGCATGGGAGAAATAGAGGAACTCTAGATAGGGAAGAGGGATTGGAGGGGAAGGGAGGGAGTATGGGGTTATAAATGATGGTGGAATGTGATGATCATTATTATCCAAAGTACATGTATGAAGACATGAATTGTTGTGAATATACTTTGTATACACCAGAGATATGAAAAATTGTGCTCTATATGTGTAATAAGAATTATAATGCATTCTGCTGTCATATATAAATAAAAATTTAAAAAAGAAACCCTTATCCAAAGGTATTTGTCTTGGAGCATGTAGCTAGAGTGAACATATAAATAATAAAAGGATTAATTAAAACTAAATTAAATTGCAATCAATTAGGGAAAACATTGGGGAAGTCTTGAGATGGCAAATAGAAAATGTTCCTGCTTTAATAATGACAAAAATAATTTATATCATATTGAGTACTCATTTTCACTGATAAGGATTATATTCATTAGGTCTCCCCATTTCTCCCTACAACTGTGAGTTTGGTAGTGGAGATATTTTGAATATAAAGAAACTGAGGCACAGAGAATAACAGAACTCTTCTAAGGATCCCAGCCAAACAGAGATTTAAGGATTTTTTTTTTATCCAAAGCAAAACCAAAACCAAAACCTACCCCCCCTAAAAAATTAAAATTAAAAAAAAATACCACAGGGCTATTCACACAGCTTAACTGGAGCTATAATGGCAGAAAATAAGGGCAGGAACCAAAGCTGCTGCCACAAAGAAAGGACTCTCCCAGTTCTCTATTTGGTATTTAAAAATAGGAGAGGGAGCAGCAGAGCTTGAATCTGAGATAATGCTTGCTGCTTTTTCAACGCTCTTACAGTGCATCGCCTTCGAGACAAATTGGCCCTCGTCTACAAAGCTTTCTTTTTTGTACTCTTGCAAACTCATTTTTAATGGCTTGTGTGGCATCAGTTGTGCCCCTGGGCTGTAATGAAGCGCTCTGCAAGTCACTGCATGCAAGTCGGAACTGAATCTCACCGAGAGGAAAGCGCTGGAACGTTAATAGGTTTTAATCCAAGGTAAGCAAGCCTATTGAGCCACTACCACGTGCTTAAAAAAAAAATCTAAATGTCATGAAAATTTCAGCGGTTTTCCCTTGCCTGCAAATCAGTTTTGGTCCAGAGACAGCTGAGTGTGGGATCAGAAGGAAAAAATCTCAAATGTGCATAACTGCCCAGGAGCACACCTTGAGGAGTTTACAAGCACCATCCAGGCAAACCAAAGAAATAATTGATGGAGCGGGAGCGAAACTGGCGGCTCTGTGGGGCCAGCATCTGAAAAGCCCGTAAGTGCAGCAGACATCTTGCAGTAGTATTTGATCCTATCTTCAATATCTGGGGTAAAGAAGCGGGTGTTGAAATCTGAGGGTCTCTGTTACATGGGTTTTCCCCCTAGGTTTTCACTGAAGTGGAAAGGCAGTATATGTATATTTTGCTGTATTGCATCGATCCTTGACAATTTACTGATATTTAATTGCTGAACCCCCAATTTTTAACTTCATTTTGCATAGTACCTTGGCAGTTTTGGATAGATGCTTAACCATTCAAAAATTAGAGCCTCTGAATATTAAAGCAAAACAAATTGGCTTTTAAACTGGTGAGACTTTCTGCATGTGTGGAAATGTTGAGGTGAATTTTGAATTTTTCCTCAGCTGGCCAGTGAGTGACAATGAAGTATAGAGATAGACTCAAGGCCTCACCCTCAGGGCCTTGGTGGCCAAGGCTTCCAGCCCCACTTCCAAGCTTCTTGCAGATGTGTTAATTGCTGTGGTAACTATGGGGATGTTCCTTGCATTTGAGATAGGATCTTTTTTCCCTCATGAAATGCAAAATGTGTCCCTAGTCATAGTGCCACAAACTCAATTAAACTAAGTTATAGGAATGCTGAGGCTCAGTAAAGGAAATTTAAAATTGTAACCATATTTTCAAATTTGCATTTGGGTATCTTTGCAAAGCTTACTATATGCAAGGTATGATTCCAAGGGCTTTTTAGCTTTGATACTCATAAATCATTCTAAAGTAGGTTCTGTTATCACACCTGTTTTAAATGAGGAGATGGAGGCACAGGTAGGTCAAGCAATTTGTCCAAGGTCTCACAGCTTATAGGAGGCATCAATACAACTTTAAATCCAGAAAGTTTCTCCTTGGAGCATTTTCGTACTCCTAACCACTCTGATACACTTCCCACAGCAAGTAACATTAATGTGCCCCTACTTAATACTGAATTGCAGAAGTTTTGACTTCTTTTGTGGCATTTTCTTATTATTTAAACCTATAAAGAATTTTCAGCTGCTCAAAGAAAAAGAACAATGGGTTAGCAGAATTTTAGGCCCCTCTTGAGTGCATTCTATGTCTCTCTCCCCGGACTTAGCAGTCTGTATATAATAAGAATGTTAGTTCTTCCAACATTTTATGAAAATAGAAGCTATAAATAATTCTTAAGCGTATAGCCAGAAGTTCTGCTACCCTGGGATATGGGTGGGAGAGTCAGAATAAACACATAATAACCTTGAATGTGTCTTCCAAAACTCTGCCAGCTTATAAACTTAGGAGTCATCAGTAGTTCCAATGAAGATCTCCATCTTGTAACTTTATAAAGCAGAGGCAATGAAAAGAGGAAGATACAATTCAGAAGTCCCAGGATAATTTTTCCCATATTTGAATGTGCCTATGAGTCTCCCAGAGTTCTTGTTAAAGTCCAGTTTTTGTGTGTGTGTGGGTGTGGGGTATGCCTGAAAATTCTAGCATTTCTAACAAACTCCTAGTGATTGTTGATGCTGCTGGATTATACACCATACTTTTAGGGCAAGAATTTAGACTTGACTGGCAACATCTCCATCACCTGAAAGCTAGTTAGAAATGCAGATTTTGGGGTCCCACTCCAAGCCTACTGAATCAGAATCTAAATTTTAATTACATTAAAATGAAATGTCCAGGTAATTTTTCAGGCACTTGAATTGTTTTAGAAACACTATTCTAGAGTATTTCTCAACTCACAGAGATGCACCTAAATTGTTAAATGCATCTGCAAATGAATCGACTATGGTGTGGCCAAAGACACACATAATGAAAAATTCTCAGTAGAAGTTCCATTCAAGTCTTTCAAGTACCTATTTTCCTTGTGACCCCTTCAATAACTGAAAAATTCCTTGGGATACCCCATTCAAAGCTCATTTGCAAAAGCTTATAGAATGTTTGTATTCTAGGGGAACTATTCGACTTAGATTGTTTCTCCTTTAGGATCTGCTTATAACCCAAACACTTGAACATTTAGTATTTGGAAGAATGACAGGAGTCTTTCCCATTATCATCTCTATCTCCGTATGGGAGAGTTCTAAATTCGGAGTCTCCTGTAGAATGCACTGTGGTGTTAGCCTAGATTGGAGATGACCACCACCTTTCTCTGTCCATGGGGCTTGCTCCCAGCTCTGCCCCTTCCTGCATCAGTGCAAGGCTCTTTTAGAGGACAAAGAAATATGAGTCTGACCTTCTCCCTCCAGCTGTGGGCTATAGGCCAGCTGGTGGCAGTCATGAGGAAGGCATTGGGAGCCTAAGTCCAGGCTGAGCTGAAGTCCTGGGAGGCAGGAAGCAGTGGGGACTGAGAACTCATCCCAGGGAGGAATAAGGTGGCAGGACTGAGACTTCAAGTTGCCCCCAAATGCATCATTGTCTCATTGAGTTTTACTTACAAAACACAAATTTAAACATCAAACCATTATAAGGATTTCAAGACAGTGACCGCACAGTATTAAACCTCAAGTGCAGGACACTTTGAGCATGAGGCTGTGGGTAACTACACTGGCCACATGCCTGGGAAGCCAGGCTTGACTCTGAGAACTGGAATCTTTGTGTTTTGGGCATTTACTCAGACTTGCTTGTGCTGGCTGTATCTGCAAAACAAAATGATGTTTTTATGCTAATCAGGTAGTTTAAGGCAGTGGTTCTCCAAGTTTGGGCCTGGACCAGGAGCCTCAGCATCACCAGAGAAATTGTTAGAAACCCATATTCTTGCGCCGTACCTCAAAGTATGGGACCAAAGTCTCTGGGAGTGGGGCCCAGCAGAATAACTTCTGATGATCTGCAGTATCCCAAAGTTTGAGAACCACTGATCTAATAGCTTGGACATTTTCAGCCAGCAGGGGGAGAGGGAGAGGTTCTTAAAAAAATCTTACAAATCACAAATTGTTTCAGAATTCCTAGTGATTATTTGGAGGTAACACGACATTGAGTTAATGGACCACATGGTTATTCTCTATGTTTGCATGTTTTTTCCCACTGGAAAATCTGATGCGGCAGCTCTGATGGGAAGCTTGAGTCGCAGGGCACCTAATAGCTGTTTGGAGATGCTGGGAGGGCTCATGGATTGAAGTAAATGAGGGTCTGGGTAAAAGAGACAGAAACCTTAACCTGGAATTGGGTCCCATCAGTTCAAATCCCAGCTCTCCTGTGAGATCTCGGGGAATTATTTACTGTCTCTGATCCCATTGGGAACAGTGACTTTGGCCGTAAAATGGAAATAGTAATAACAGTGACATCTACTTCACTGTGTTCTTGTGAGTTGTAGCTGAGCTAATGAGCAGAAGTCCTTATCCTAGTGTCTGGCTCATAGTTGCATTTAATAATCACTACATATTATTTAGGGATTAAAATTACTGCATATGAATACAATTATATAATGCAGTTATCTGTGAATTTGATTGGTCTGATGACTATTTGATACAAATTGAAATATTCTGTGTCCATCAAAGTCAGTGGAATAGGTATGACTTATAGCAATTCTGTTATGGGACCTTCTTAAGAGTATTTTCAGGGATCCCACCGGTCTCCTGGAGGATTAAGTTTTCTCTTTTCCTGAAGGACTCAAAGCTTAGTTCTTCCCCAGTATCAGCTTTGCTTTTGTGCTGAGCATACACTATTGGAATTTAATAGGCTTTTTTTCCTCCTAGCACTCATATACTTTCTAAATCAATGATTTGCAAAGTAGAAAGGATTCCCTTCGGTAAATGTTTGCTAGGCAGATCCATCTTGCCCTTCTTTCTGAGCAGGGGCAAAGACTCCCTTGAAGCCTGTTGTGGAGGAGGATGGTGGGGTATTGATTTGCTGCTGCTGCATGCTCCATCATCACATCAGTTATAGGAACAATGGGATTCTCCCTGCTTAGACACATGGGCCTTTCTTTGTGTTTGGGTGAAAAACCAACTCCGGGCTACTTGTATTCTTCTTATTGAATAATAAATGAAGATCAAGTTCTGTTTGGCTCTAAGAACAAACCAACCTGAGTGTGAGTTAAATATCAAGGCCAACAGGCTTTTTTCTGCAAACATGTACTACTTTGTGGTTAGTTAAAAACCAACTAAAAAAAGCAGCAGCAACAATAAAAATAACACAAACCCTCAAATTATTTCACAAAAAATACTCTCTTTCAGGACTTTGGGTCCCAGGTGGTAGGCATCTGGATGCTTTTAGTATTGCAGAACTTTAATGCTAAGGACTGAAAACACACACACACCCCAGCTCTCCTTGGTATCGATTTCCCTCACACTGATTTAGTGTGGGCCTCTTGGCATTTCTCTACTACTGCTAGCAGCTGAGCTTTGGCCCAAAAGGGCTTTATTTAATGAAAACTTGGGGTTTATACTGTGAAAAAGCTGCCCCAGGAATTGAAGTTGTAGACATCCCAATGGAGAAAACATTAAGACAAGAGTCATGTGCAGGATCTGTCCAGGGGACGGGATGAGGATATGAAGCCTCCACCAAAGCATTTGTTTTGAAGAGAAGAGGGAGCAACCTTCTAATGACAAGAGTTAACAGAAACTCTTATTACTGAAAGAAAAAGTGCTTAGATGAAATAGGTTCAGAAGTTGCACTGGGAGAGGGAATCAGAAGAAGAGGGAGCCACAAACTAGAATTTTGGAGAAGTCTGGCTATGTATTAGAAGGGCCTGATTAGAGACAAATATGGCCTTTGGGGAGAGTTAAATGGGAGTGTGTTTTAAAAATAAACCTTTAGTTTAGAACAGGTTTAGATTTACAGAAAAATTGTGAAGATAAGTACAGAGCATTCTCATACACTCTGTACCCTGTTTTTCCTATCAGTAACAACTTACATGACTGTGGTACATTTGTTCCAACTAATAAACAGATAGTGGCAATTTATTATAAACCCAAAGCCCATGGTTTAGTCACATCTTCTTAGTTTTCACCTAATGTTCTTTTTCGGTTTCAGATTTCCATCTATATTACATTTAGATGTCTTTTCTCTTTAGGCTTCTCTGAGTTATGACAGTTTGCCAGACCTTCTTTGTTTTTGATGACCTTGACAACTTTGTGTAGTGCTGGTAAGGTATTTAGTCAGATGTCCCTCAGCTGGAGATGCAGGATTTGTCTTATGCTTTTCACTTGGTTAAATTGGGGTGATGAGTTTTTGAGAGGAAGGAAGGCCGTCTGGGTGAAGTGCCATTTCCATCTCATGATGTTTAACTGTTGGTGGAACAGGAGCATTTTAAATGGGAGATTTTAATTGGGTTGAAACAGAGATATTGAGTGTTGAGAATTAAGAAGATCCCTAGGGTGGGATTATTTGGTATCAAGCCAAAGAGACACATTAACAGACCGCCATTATTAATAAACTACCTCAACATAGATTGGGTGGTGATTTTAACAAGGAAAAACTCTTGGTTTTGCTTCTCGCTAAAGAAATGTTTAAAAACAAAACAGAAACAGAAACAAAACCAAAAACAAAAAACAAGTAAAGGAAAGTGAATCGGGGTGGGGAATGAAACACATTTGACCCCAGTTCCAGTTGCAAATTGGAAGAGTTCTGGTTTTATAACTGGTTTTCAGGATGGCATTTGGCAAACCGAACTGGGCTTTGTGTGCAAGAAAATCTTGAAACTAAAATTCTGGAACTGAGACTGCATGGACTCTGAAATAAATTGCTAAGTAAGAGAGCTTTAGGAGCTTTTCAAATGAGTTGTGATTGTCCCGGGGTATAGATCTTCAGGACTAGCTGGACAGTGAGTGGTCCGGCTTTCTGTGGCTCACCTCTCCAGCAAGATATTAATTTTTATAGACATTTTTAAGAACATCAGTACAAGACCAGGATGATCATACGTGTTGCATTGTTTGTTATACTGTGACACCTCATCAATGTCTAGAACTTTGTGAGCAGTTTGTGGCTGCTCAAAGCCCCAGTTGCTCAGAAATCATGTTAACTTTAGCAGGACTTGACAATGGTTATCACACTGAGGTTCCAAAGTCACCCAGCTGAGTCGCTGGAGTGAAGATAATCATGAAGGGGTGATATGCATTCCTGACAATGGCAGTGGACAACCTTCTGTGTTGTCAAAAATCTCAGGCATCTTCTGTTTGAATCAGTTGGAGGACAAACCTGAAAGGAAGTGTATTAGTTTGCTATAACCAAGTGCCACAGAAAGGGGGCTTCAACAAGAGAAATTTATCCTCATAGGCCTGGAGGTTAGAAGTCTCATATCAATGAATTGGCAGAGCCAGATTCTTCTGAGGCTTCTCTTTGGCATGTAGGTGCCACCTTTTACTGCGTCCTCACTTACTCTTCCCTCTGTGTCTTCCTGTGTCCTAATCACTTCTTCTTATAAGGACACCAGCCATATTGGATTAGAGCTTGCCCTAAGACTTCACCAACCTTAATTACCACTTTAAAGCCCCCATCTCCAAATGCAGTTACATTCTGAGATACTGGGAGCTAGGGATTCAATATGAAAATTTGGGGTGGGGGGAAACAGTATTCAGCCTAAAACAGGAAAGGTAAACTATTTGATAAAAAAGGGAGCATCTTTCCCTCCAGACTTGGGTTTCCAGGAGCCTGGGATGACTGACATTTGAGGCAGACTTTTGGCTGGGCTATTTGAGGGGATTATAACCAGGAGAAAAACATGAGAGGGAGCACTTCACGAGGGGTTAAAACATGCTGTGTAATATGGCTTTGTCAGGAGCCCATTTCCAGAGGTTACCTGTGGTGTTTGCACAGCTGTTCTGTCATTGTCCTCATGGCAGCCTGAAGGCTGATTTCCTGGTGAATTTTCACCCTCCTTTGCATCAGCCTTATAAGGGATAGTTCCATTCCTAGCTTTGAAAAAAAATGCATCAGCCAGAATGCTGATTTATTAGTATATAATGAGAAATATAATCATCGAGTGGACTGGATATTCTAGGTCCTTGACCAGCATGTGTTTTCCCTGCAGGCAAATCTAAGCAGGAAGCCACATTATCATCAGAGGGCAGCTTGGTGAGCATGGAATCAGGCCAGGGAAGTTAGTCGGGAGATTTGGCATTCCTGTGCTTTTTATTCTTTAGCTCGAGCATCACTGAGCAGCATAGACTAGCCACCTGGGGCTGGCTGCCTGGGCCCTTGTTATTCCCTCCAGCCTTTCATTGTTTCTCTGGCCAATTCCTCATCCAGCAAGTTCCAGCTCAACCTCAGCCTTCTCTGAAAAGTCTTTCTTAATTTCCCCAGGCAGAAGAGGTCCCTCTTCTTTCTTACCCAATGGTATTTGATGCTAAGTATTTTTGCCTTCTGTGTTGTGGTTATTTATGCACCAATCTTTGCCACTCAATTCTGGGAAACCTAAGAGAAGTTTTGTGTATAGCACATAGTAAGTGGTCAGTGTTCAATAACATGGAATTGACTGATTAAGGAAATAATAACTATAGTAATTTTATTATGTTTGGGATAAACACATGTTGTTTTGTATTTTTTTAACCACCATTTGGCCCAGTTATCCACTGTTGTTATGTATTTAAAAACACTTCCCAGTAAGTTGTTCATTATGTAATGATCTTACATTACACTAATAGCTATGAGATAAGATAGGCAGGTGGGCACACAGTATCAGAAGAAAATAAGCTTAGAGGTTAACTCATCTGTCAGTTCTCAATTAAAGGTACTTTTCGTCAAACCTATTTGTCTTTGTGACTGTCTGCTCTCCCCATCCTTGCCCCATTGTCTACACTCCCTGCCTGAGTCTTTTCTCTTCCATAGTTAGTTTGTCTCCTTCCCTTCTGTTAGCAGCCCATGGTTTGCTGAATGTGTTGTGTTCTCCTTCTGAAGGGACCTTCCCACTCCTGTCTTCCTGGAAGAATCCTATACTTGAAAAATTCCTTCCTCACCTCTTCTGAACCTTAATTCCTTCCTCATAAATCTTCCTACCAATTCCCAAGTCAACCTCTCATCCACTCAGAAATTTATTCTTAAGAAGAAAACAATATGATTAAATTTAATTTGCACACAGATGTTAATAATGCCCTAGGGGTATTTTTATTTTAAGAGTGAATTGCTTATAGCACAGTTCTGGACACTGGTACATCTTACCATGTTGCCCCCAACAATACACATTTAATTTTGTGGACTCTGTATTTGGTGAAACTTTTCTCAAGCATTTAGAACCTATTTAAAAAAATTTTTAAGAGAAATTTTTATACCTTGCAGTCCAGATGCTACCATGAATGAGTTCTTCGGATGATGCACAACTAGTCATTATAACCTTTGGGGAGATACAACACTATATGGATGAGTCATTAGCTTCTGGGCCCAGAGAATAAATATGAAGGACCTTTTTATATCTTATAATTAAATACATTCTTCAGCTTGCAGATAAACATGCTGATCTGACAGTGAGTTAAGCAGGTTTATCAGCATTTGTGCACCTGCAGCATTAACACTAAAAGACATGACTTCATTAAAACTCACTGTGCTTGTAAGTACAATGAGGAATGG
Organism: Callospermophilus lateralis; assembly: GCF_048772815.1. NCBI lineage: Eukaryota > Metazoa > Chordata > Mammalia > Rodentia > Sciuridae > Callospermophilus > Callospermophilus lateralis. Next base: position 910,427 of record NW_027514663.1, on the reverse strand, counting down.
TCATAGGTGTAAAAAAGAAGGACACTACTAGATGGTGGCTTTAAGCTCATCTTTGAAGGGATGAACTCATTCTATCCGACACGTCCAGCTGTGTAAACAGCAGTGCCGAGTGAGCTGCAGTTAGCGATACTAATACATAGGATTAGAATAGAGGCTGGGCCACATGTAAACGATGCTTAATATACTTGAATGCTATGCATGCTGCACAGAGGGGGAATGAGAGGCCCAGAAGTGACAGAAGATATTTTGCTAACTGTCATAAAAGGAGATTGTTTTGTGTTTTCAAGGCCTTCTAGGAATATTTCTTTTGCCAGTGACTTTTTGCCTTTTGAGGCCAATGTTTCCTGGGATGAAAAAACAATAGAAAACATTAGTCTCTCAAAAGACTCCTCAGGGAAGTAGCAAGGTTTGCCACAGTTAGCATTGTTCTCTCATAAAAATCTCAGAATGAGGAAACTGTGTCCGTGTGTGTGTGTGTGTGTGTGTGAGCAAAAGAGGTGGATGGGATGGCCTAATGGGCATTAGTACCCACAGACTAAGAGTTTGGGCAACAAAGATCCAGGCCAGGGCTATAGGACATAGTCATGAAAGTGGATAAAATGGAGCAAAACTCAGGTTCGAGACTCATGGCACTAGATAGACATGGCACTAGATAGATGGCCTAGTAGTAAGATATATCTTGATGCTATGCCAACCATATCTGAAAATATGTTGGTGTGAATGGATTTTTAAATGGTTCTTTCCTTGGTGAGAGCTGTGGGTATTCTGAGGAGAGTTGAACTAAGTCTCCTCATAAGGTAAATGGAAGGACAAATGCTTTGGGTGGGAACCCAACAAATTCTGAACATCCAGAGACCCATTTCCAACCCTCATGGCGCTGCCAGAAAAATTGAAGAATGGGAGATTCACCTTATTTACCTAAGACCTCAAAAAGCTAGCTTACCTTTGGAATTTTCTAAGTAGAGCAATTATCTATCTATCTATCTATCTATCTATCTATCTATCTATGCATTTTACTTTGGTGAGATGTGAGTATGGAACAGAGGTGAGGTAAAAGACATAATTCTGTGTTATAAATAAGGGTGTTGGTCTTTTTGGAAACACAGGCAAATTCTTTTGATTTAACATATATGCATATTTGGTGTCTATAGATAAACTGTGAACTCCTTTAAGGATATCATTTGCTTTTTTAAAAAAATTCCTTGTCAACCTAACACCATATTCAACCTTGTAAGTGTTCACATTCTGTCACCAACCGGGTAAATATAAATGTGAGACACCCCAAACTAGCGTGATACTTAAATATGCTCACAAATTTCTCTACATCATATCATATTTGTAGTCAAGAACCCTGGCAGTATATCCAGGTTGGTCTATTTCATGCATTGCAAGGGATATAGCTCAGAATTTATTGGCATGTTGGTCAATAAGTTACTGAAGTTAATCTTCATTTAATGAATCATCAGCAAGGGAGATAGACACATGACAAGTCTTCAATTTTCAGAAATCTCTTGCCCAATCTCTCTCTCTTCCTTCTGTCTTCCTAATGATTGATTTAATGTATGAACCCCTCCTCCCAATCCTTCAGCCAGCACCCTTGAGAATTCAGTCTTTTAAAGATGTTCTCATTAGAGTCAATAATTCACCATGGCATATTATATAGTGCCCTGATTATCTATAAAGCTGTTCTTTCATGTTGTACATCCTGGGGTGCTCAAATAATTAATTTGACTAGCTATAAAGAACAATACCTTCTATTGTGAGTGGTAAAAAGTCTCTCCGCAGAGGCAAATGTACAGACATGGCTGGGAGACAAGCTCTGTGGGAGAGTTTCTCAAAGAATTTTTATGTTAGAGTCAGGTAGTCCTGTGCTTGGATGTATATGAAGATACACAATAAAGTGTAACTGTGACTTGGAAGTAGTCCATTACCAGTTGATAAGAATACTTTATTTGGGCATTTTCTTCTTCTTCTCCTCCTCCCTCCTCCTCCTCCTCCTCCTCCTCCTCCCCTCCCCCTCCTCCCCTCCTCCTCCTCCTCTTCTTCTTCTTCTTCTTCTTCTTCTTCTTCTTCTTCTTCTAGTAAGAGAACTCTCAAAATTAGTTAATTTGGTGTCATTAAGAACCCTTGCTTGAAGGGTGGGTGTGTTGGTGCACACAAGTAATCTCAGCTATTTAGGAAGCTCAGGCTAGAGGATTACAAGTTCAAGGCCAACCTGGACAACTTAACTTGACCCTGTCTTAAAATAAAATTTAAAAAGGGCTGGAGATGCAGCTCAGATGTCGAGTACTTGCCTGGGTTCCATTCCCAGTACCACAAATAATCAATAAACCCCAATGCTTTTTAAAATAAAGCATTCCAAAGACATAAGACTTGGACCCAGGAGAAAATCCCAGATAGTCTCACACTGACTCAGAATTGTTCAGGTTTTAAAATAGGTATTTGAGTGAAAGTTAATATTTCAATCAATTCGTACTAAGGAAGGTAATATATATCCCAATTTGGCTATTTAAGAAGGGGGATAGTGATATGAACATCAACATTTTGATTATTTCTAAGTAAAAATACTCCACTAACACTCCATTATTTCTAAGTAAAAAGACTCTAATATAGTTTGTGGCAAATGAATAACAATTCAGATACATAAAAAAAGAACCTTTTCAACTTTCATGGAATAATTAAGAGGCCAAAGTTTCAGATTTTAATTCCAACTTTGCCAATAACTAACTAGTGGCCTTGAATGGGTCTCTCAATTTAACCCAGTCTTAGTTTCTTAACTCCTTTAAAATAAAGATTAATTCCTTCCAACTCTGATATTCTGTATTTCTTTCTATGATCATTGCTTGATTCTCCAATGAATGAATTATTCATCAATTGGAATAGAAAAGTTCAATAAACATTGCTTTGTTCCTTGAATAAATTCTAGGCAGCAGATATTTATGGGAGCTGAGAAATGGATGAACTATTATCAAAATATATATGTTCACTTTAGATGGGAGAGTTCCCAGTTTGAAATTTTTGTTTGATTGGAAAATGACTTAGCAAACCAAAGCCAGAGTGTCTATCTACGAATTTCTAGGTCATAGTATGAAAATTTCCATTGGAAACTGAGCAGTTCTTAAGTTGAAAACAAAACAAAACAAAACAAAACAGACCTTGAGTCCTAGTTACCACAAATGTAGCCACATTCACCAGCTGCAGGATGAAAGGTGTTGCTCCAGAGCTCAGATGTGCTGCAGTACAGCAGCCCTGGGCACCTGGGCCCAGTGCTGCCTGGTAAATCCAGGCATGCCCTTTGTCTAATCATTGGGTGCATCTTTAATGACAGCAAAGGGCTAAAAACCTGAGAAAACCGAGACTGAACTTTCTTTCTTGGGAAAACTAAGTACCAACTCAACCAGATTGGACATTTATGTTTCTTTCCTGCCACCCAGCAGGCAATAAAGACATATTAAGTGATAGTCAAAATCAAGGGTTTGCATTTCTAAGTGTTTTATACATTCAAATTGTAGTGTGTATAAAATTTGTGTCCTTGTTATAAAATGATATTCTGTTGTAGGTAATATAGAGACTGTATTTTATAGACTGAAACAGTCCCTAAATTCAATTTTCGAGTCTTAGTGAAGAGGCAGTTTTTATTACACATTTTATCCTATTTGTCACTATAGGTCCTTTGTCTCCAGGCATATCAATCTGGGTACTATTCCTAAGAATTGGTACAACTTTTTGGAGTTAATAAAACTGTGTTCCCACTGGTTTCCATTGCTGTTTTGTGCACAGTTCCCCACTGAGTATTTGATGAATTTCTACTCCTTGGGGCACCAATTTTTGTGTGCGTATGCTGAGGATCCACATCTTGTCACAGGGAGGAAGATGATTTCCTCTGATAGCATTCCCCTGGCACCTGTGGAACTTATCACAGCCCTTTATTTTGCTGTTTCTGTAATGCTGGCAAGAGTCCAGAGCACCGGGAAAGAAAAGGTTGTGCTTTTACAGAGAACATCTTATTCCCTCTTGAGAAAAGGGAACATGACTCCATGTCAGGAAGGGAAATTCTTCATACAGATAAAGAGAATGAACATCCGCCTCCCCCTTTTAATAGTTAAAACACATTTAATGGTCCTTAAATGTCCAATTTGAACTCTTGAGGAGTTCAAATTGTTTTAGGAAATCTCTTTTCTTTCTTTCTTTCTTTTTTGGTACCTGGGATTGAACCCAGGGGTGCTTAACCACTGAACCACATCCCCAGCCCTTTTTCTACTTTTTTGAGGCAGGGTCTTGCTAAGTAGTTAAGGGCCTAAGTTACTGAGACTGGCTTAGAACTTGGGATCCTCCTGACTCAGCTTTCCAGGTCACTGGGATTATAGGTATGTGCCACCACACCGAACTGGAAATCTGATTTTTTCAAATCAGACCAGTCCCCATTTTGGGAGAAGAGAGATTATTTTTTCTTTCCTCCCAGAACTGAGTGGTGCAAAGGGATGAGATGGTGAGGGCAGATAGGAAGCAGGTTGTTGGAGGAAAGGTTTCTGAAGTAAAGGTCTCAGGTGGGATGCAAACTGGACTTTTTCTCTGCGGGGGGCCCGAGAGAGGAAGGAGAGTTATCAAAGACTGATCAGGTGAAGTATCTGATTTATTGTATGGGAATCTTAGTATTAAATCATCACAAATTCACATCCTTTGAAAGGGACTAGGGCAAATTCTCAGTTTACCATCATCATATTTATCATTCCTCATCTGGAAATCTGAACTTCTTTATGAGAACTATACATCTCCAAATGTAAGGACTGTTCTATTTTATTTTCTAAAAAAGATTATTTTTTTAATTACCCAGAGCACTGGATATGTGCCTCGTTGCACTGTAGGTGCTTAATAAATACTTTATAAGTTAACTGATCCACTTCTTGTAGATAGAGGTACACTGATTCCAATTTTGCAGTTCATACAAGCTCCAGGAAAACCCCTGCCCACCACCATGTTTGGCTTAACATCTCTATGATGAAAACACAGATTTATTTATAATCAAAGCAGAGAACAATTTCTTTGTTCTTTGTTTTCTCTAGACTCTGTTAGTCCAGATGGTCATAGTGCAGAGACTTGCCCTCCGATATCCATTCTCCAAATTTGTATTCTTTAGTAATTCAATTCCAACTTTTTTGTGTTTGTTTGCAGGGAATAAAATGTTCTCTGTAAAAGCACAACCTTTTCTTTCCCGGTGCTCTGGACTCTTGCCAGCATTACAGAAACAGCCATACCAGAATACACATTACAATCCCTAGCTTCCCTTATGGTTAGATGTGGCCACATGATTCAGTTCATGTAAGTGGAAGTGTAACTTTTGGATAGTGTTCTGAATGGGAGGGGAAAAGTCTTTCTTCTCTTCTTTTTTTTTCATTTTATTGCCTGGAATGTGAATGTAATGGCTGGAGCTCCAATAGCTGTCATGGACCATTCTTTTTTGGAAACCATGCCTGCAGAACACGGTAGAAGAATTTGAACATCCTGACACCATGGAGTTTCCATATTATCTCTGGTTTCCTGGTCTCCCTGCCTATGGACTTCTTCATTATAGGGATCTAATTATTTTGTTAATCCAGTTTTGTTTGGGGCTTTAATCTGGTCAGAATCTATTTTAACCAATTCTGTCCTCTGAACCAGCAGTCTGCTTCAGTTATCAACCATGAATATATTGTATAAAACAAGATGTACTTGCTTTATGCATCCCATAAATTCCTGAACCTCTTTTCAGTAAGTTTGAAGGTCTTTTAAATTATATTTTAGTGGTTGTACTTTAAAGAAGCTAAACCAAAAATTGTTCTATAGAGGATTTACCTTCTTTTGTTATGAGAATGTTTTATATGTCAAATCTTGGAACAGAAAAAAAAGAATATTAGTGAAACTGTTAGGAACTGGATAAAATCTATAGTTGGTTATTAGTTTTGTGCCAATGTTCCTTTCTTCAGTTTGATAATGGAACCATGGTTATGTAAAATGCTAATGTTGGGGGTAGCTAGTTAAAGGGTATATGGAAACTAGGTACAGTCTTTTATTATGATAAAAAATACATGATTAATGGTTTACTATTTAAGATATTTTAAGTGTACAGTTCTGTAGTATTAAGTACATTCACATTGTTCTACAACCATCACCACCAACCATTTCTTGAAATTTTCTCCTTCCCAACTAGAAAATCTGAACCTATTGGACCCTAACTCCCCAGTCCTTCTCATCCCCCAAACCTTGGCAACTGCCATTTTATGTTCATCTGTATGAGTGGGACTACACTAGGCACCTCATATAAGTGGAACCATACATCATTTGTCCTTTATGTTGCTGATTTACTTCTCTTAGTATAAGAGAAATCTTGAAGGTTCAATCATGTTTGTAGCATGTGTGTGTAAGAATTTTCTTTTTAAGGCTGAATAATATTCCCTTGAAAATGCATATTACGTTTTGATTATACATTCATCTCTCAATATGAAATGTATTTACTTATTTATTTTTGTGGTACTGGAGATAGAACCCAGGGACTCAGACATGCTATGTTGATATGAATGTTGAAGGACACAGATAGCATCCTTACAGAAGACATTCACGTTCTCATCTCTGGAACCTATGAATGTCACATAATATGGCAAAAAAAAGGATTTTGAAGATATAATTGATTTAAGATATTGAGATGGGGCAATCACCCTGGGTTTTTTGGACAGCCTTGCATGCAGTCAGATGAATCCATATGTAGGTAAGGTAGTGAAGTAGAAAGAGATCAAGAAGGAGAGAAGAAGGACAGAAAAGGGGAGAAAATATGTAATGAACTTAACAAAATCATGTTATATGCATTTATAAATGTACCACAGAAAATTTTACCTTTAGGTATATGTAGAAAGTACTAATAAAAATAAATTTAAAAAACATGTAAAAGGAAAATAAGTAGAGGAAAGAGAATAGGGAGAGAGAGGAGTAGAAAAGGTAGGGAAAGTGTGGGAAAGAGGTATTCAAATCAATTCCATGCATGTATGATTTTGTCAAAATAAACCCAAGTACTATATGTCACTATAATGCTATAATTTAAAAGATGTGGAAAGGTAAAGCTTATGAAAATGGAATAGGGAATTTGGAAACAATGCAAAAAAAGAAACAAGATAAAATCATACTGTGGAAACCTCAAGTTTTGTCTGGAACAGTGAAGAATGAGGGTCCTGTAATGAACTTAATGTGGAGAAAAATCAGGAAGTGAGAGAGTCAAGTATTCACCTGTTTACCAGTCGTCCACAGACTGGGGGCTTCTGAACTGTGTGATGTTAACATTTAAACACCTAGACAAGGTAGCTTCTTGGAGGGGTCTCACTAAGGCTTGAACAGGACTTGTATCTGACATATGGCAGAAAAAGTGCATACTCTGTTGAAAAGAATCCCATAAATATGACAAACAACAGCAAAAATAAGATTTAAGCCTGGTGTGGTGGCACATGACTATAATCCCAGCTTCTCTGGAAACTGAGGCAGGAGGATTGCAAGTTCATAGTCAGCCTCAGAAACTCAGTGAGGCCCCAAGCAACTTATCAAGAACTTGTCTCAAAAGCAAAGGGGTTGGGGTTGTGGCTCAGTGGTGAAGCACTTGTCTGGATGTGTGAGGCACTGGGTTTGATACTCAGCACCACATAAATAAAATGTAGATAGTGTGCCCATCTACAACTAAAAACAAAGTCTTATAAAAAAAGAAAAAGGAGGGGTTAGCTGGAGATATGATTAAGTAGTTAAGGGCTTCTAGATTCAATCCCTAGTATTAAAAAAGAAAAAAAAATTCAGATCTGATGGCAGCACTAGATGAGATATTCTGAGTGATTGGAAATCATTACAGCTATAGAAATACTACCTGTGAGTTTAACCAGGTAAAAAGTGAAAGACAAGAGAGAGAAGGGAGTTGTTGTTCAATTCATCTATCTTGGATTAGTAGTGACATTGATGACATTTTGTAACACAAGGAAAAAAGTGTAGGCACAAGATTAAGTAGACAAGATAAAGTCAAATATTTGCCTGTGGCCTTTCAAACAGTCATATTAACTTTTTTTTTTAATTTGAGACAGGGTTTCACTAGGTTGCTCGAGCTGGCCAGGAGCATGTAATCCTGTAGTCTTACCCTCCAGGGCAGCTAGTATTACAGATATATGCCACAACCCACAGTGTAAGTTTTTAAGTCCCTTACAAATACACTTGACTCCATCACATTTCTTGTCTAGATGTGTTTGGAAGACACACAGCCACATTGACTCAGCTCAGTTAAAATCCAGTACCATGAGTATAGAAGAGCCATTCTATCCTTCCTGTCAAGACTTTTCCCTTTTCTAGAAATCATGAAATGTGGGTCCCCTGATTTTGTTCTTCATTTTCAAGATTGCTTTGGCTATTCTGGGACCTTGCATTTCAATATTAATTTTAGGATCAGACTTCAGTTGAGATTTTTGGTAAGGCTTACATTAAATCTATGCATCAGTTAGGGGAGTATTACCATATTAATAATATTAAGTCTTCAGATTCATGAACATGGGATGTATTTTCATTTATTTTTGTGAGTTTTTTTTTCAGTGATGTTTTGGAGTATTTAGTGTCAGCTTTATACTTATTCCATTAAATTTATTCCTAAGTATTCTATTTATTTTGATGTTATAATAAATTATTACCTTCATTTTATTTTTGATTTTACATTGAGAATAAATAAAACAGGATTGATTTTTTGTGTTGCTCTTTTATTCTGCAATCTTACTAAATTCACTTATTGGTTCTAATTGTATTTTATTGTATTTAATTGTATTTTATTGGATAGGACTAACTATACATAAGATCATGACAATATAGTTTAAAATTTGGTTTTCAATCTGGATGTTTTTATTTCATAACATTCATTATGCTCATTAGCCAAAGATTTGGGATTGGTTAGAAATAGCAGTAACTGAAACAGCTGTAGTAATGACATCTGGAGTGTAGATTTTCTGATAAAATATCATCCAATCACCCATGAAAGCCAAATTGAGAATTAGGACAACTAATTGTTTCTAGAGTGTAGTTTCAATACATTCATACCATTGTAACAACTCTTGGTGCTAAAGCCTTTAAAAACAGGTTACAGACATTGTAACAATGCCAAATAGACATTTCTTACATAACCTGGTTGAAACAGAACTCTTATTTTTGTCTTGAAGATGTTTCTTCATGGGAATTTCCTCTCTTCTTAAAGTATGCCATTGATATTACCATCTATGGCATGTACTTAACCCAAAAATCTAGGTGTTAGTCTTGCTTTTCACCTTCTACAATCAATTCATTATCATAGCTAATCTTTTTATTAGACCTTTAATTCATATCCTAAAGCCATCTCCTTCACTGTCACTACCTTAGTTCAAACCATCTTATTTAATTGAAAAAGAAGGAGGAGGAGGAGGAAGAGGAGGAGGAGGAGGAGGAAGATGATTTGGCAAGGGGTCTATGCCAGCTCTTCTGGTTATCACTTGTATCTTTTTTTTTGAATGTCTGAACTAGCCTCCTAACAGGTGTGTGTGTGTGTGTGTGTGTGTGTGTGTGTGTGTGTGTGTGTGCGTGCATACCATCAATTCCGCCAGACTCCACTCTCAGAAGGGCAGCCAGAGAAATCTTGTAAACATGCAAATAAGAGTTCATCATTTCCTTAATTGAAGCCAACCAATGACTTCCAATCACTGTTGGAGTGACTGTGTTCTGTGGTCTGCCTCCTGGTGATTTCTTTGACCTCATTTCAAACAACCTCCTCTCTGCCCACAATGTTCTGGTCAGGCCAGTTAAATTTCTGGTCCTTGAAAATGACAAAGTAATTCTTACTTTGGGATCTCTGCATTGGCTGTTGGGCTGTGTGCCCTGGCCAGAAAGTTCTCCGAACCTTAAAATGGTTGCCTATTTCTTGTCCTTCAGATCTCAACCTAAATGTCACCTTTTCAGGGAAGCCTTTCCAATTACACCTTCTAATTTGGATCCCTGTCATGCTCTACATCTATTTGAATTCTCTGCATTCCACATTTTTAGGCACATGTGTCATCTCCTTCTAATTAAAATATAAGCCCCATGATAGTGGAAATCTTCTTTGTGTTATGTGACTTTGTAGCCCCATTGTGGAAAGCCATGCCTGGTACCAAGAAGGGATCAATAAATGTTTATCAAATGAACAACTGAAAATTTCAGAATAAAGCTGATATGGTGATAAAAGGACTCTCAAAGTGTTCTGCTTGGCTGGAATTTTTTATATCAAATTCTATTTAAATAAATAAGTATAATCTGGGGCTCAAAACTTCTTTAGGGACAAGAATTAATCGTATGCTATTTATTGTCATAGGAGATAATCAAGATCTACTTTTAAAAAATTGTGTGCATTATTTGTTTAATTTGTACATCACTAAATGATTTACATCCTAATTGCACTGGGTAGTCCTGGAACTCATCTGTTTAACTTTCCTGCAGTGTCTGATCCATCAATTAACCACTCCCTGCACATACAGCTTTTGGCCAGGATTCTAACACGAACAGAATACCTTGTGATACCCCAGTAAGGAAACTCATCAGTATTCCTGATTTTTAAAAAAGGGGAAAATTCACATTGCCTTACACAAGAAATCTCAGGTGCTAGACTCTTTAATGCTTATTTTCTTTTAGTATTAATTTCTCTTTTAAAAAGGAAATCATGCCTCAGGTTGCATGCAGTTAGAGGAATGTGGGGGACTGGAGTGGAGCAAATTCTTGGAACACCTGATGATTACCCTGTGTGGAGTGCCCTTTGAATAATAATAACTTGAGGCTATAACTGGCTCTATGTTCTTTTTCTTTTTCATTTCTGCTCCCATTATTACATACTTTAGGACCATGAGATATGAGTCTGTCATGAACCCCTGCAGAAATTTATCAGTTCAGAGCCTGGAATCAAAGCAGGGGTGTATTGTAAATATGCAACAAACATCTCCCCAGAAAAAAGAGCCCTGATTTGTGGTGTTTACTTGTTTCCATAGGGTGAATACTCCCCTGATGGTTGACTTCTACCAATGAGATAACACTGAATGTGCATTTAAGAAAAGATGCTGATGATTGGCTCTTAGAAGCTAACCTGAGCTGGCTCCTGCATACTGCTGGATCAGAGATACAAATGCTTAGTTTCACGTTCAGAAATTTCAAAACAGATACAAGACAGAAAAGGTTTATAATAAATACTATAAGGTGGAAGTCATTTCACACCCCATCCAAAGACATAAAACAAAAAACTAAAATCAAACCAATCAATCAAATGAACAAAACTTTCAGCAGGAAAGAGAATAGAGATGTTTAGAGGAAATGCTATTCCTAGCAGCAGGTCCATGTTTTCACTGAGTGTGAGTCTGGGAGAATAGGCAGGGTGGGAAGGCACAATGGAAGCCGGACATTCTGGAGTGCAGGAAAGCTGTGTCCCTCCGGGGACACACTGCTCATACCACAGGTTCCTCCAAGAGCCAGAGGCCCTGGGTCCCATTGGTCCCACCTGGAACTCTGGGGACAGGCAGCCTAACCAACGCTCCTGTTGGCACAGGGGCAGAACTGAAGGACATGGAGGCCTACGAAGGGTGTTAGAGCAGGCAGCTTTGCTAACAGCCCTTTGTCTTCCCAAGGTTTTAAGAGGTACCTGCTTCCCTTTCTCTTAGATCTTCCTTGTGCCAATGAGAAGCCAAGGAAAGGGCTGGGGAGAGGAGTAGGGGGGAGGATATGATCTTGAGGGCCTAATGAGACATAACAAGGTTTTATTTTCCCCCCAAAATAGTAGACATCTTACAAAAAGAAAAAAAAGGAAAAGAAAGAAAGAAAGAAAAGGAAGGAAAGGAGGGAGGGAAGGAGGAGGAATGGAAAAGAAAAAGAAGGAAGGAAAGGAAAGAAAAGAAAAAATAAAAAGACCGCTCAAATTTTCATTTCGCACTGGGCTCTACAAATTTTTAGCTGATCCTGGACCTGGGTCCTTCAGAAATAGTTTATCTCCTTTCCCCCAGGATTCTCCCTCATTGTAAAGGAGAGGCAGGACAGAAGAGAGCAGCCAGTAGTATCCTTAGAACAATGCTCAGGGTGGCCCCAGAACCATGTTCCCTAACTTTATTCCCTGAAATCCTAGCTCTCCAATACATTCACATATTCTTTGGGGGAGGCAAAAGTCAGTGGGCACACAAACTCAGGAAACAACATCCTAAAACCTCATCAGCAGATTTGCAAGGTCTAGCAACACAGTAAAAGTTGTGATCTCCATGGTAAATAAGATACTGTTTGGGGGTTGAGGATATAGCTCAGTTGGTAGAGTGCTTGCCTCACATGCACAAGGCCCTAGGTTCAATTGCCAGCACATCCAAAAAAAAAAGATATTGCTTGATTTTGTTTAATGTTTGAATAAACAGCTGCATTTGTGCATGGGAAGATTGCTTTTGGACTCTTAATATACTGAAACCATTTACCTTAACACTCATTTGGAGAGTGCTGCCTCAGAAAAGAACCAGTCACACCCCATCCCAACCCTAGTCCTGGATATAGGGATCTGACAGCCAGCCAAGCACTGACTTTCTCCCTGTATCCCTTTCAGAAGTGATGAGAATGAGTCATTAGGTTGTCATGGTATTTAATGAAAAGAAACCTCATACAGTGTATTTCAATTGTAGACAAGAGAGGAGAGGTACTTCAAGGTTAAATCACTGTTGTAAAGCAACAGATGCTTGCTGCCACCTAGTCAAGAGTTAAGTACAAGCAATAACAGTTAACATTTACTGGGTATTTACTATCCTAAGGGCTGTATCATACCCTTTTATTTCACACAAACTATAGAGTAGATATTCAATGTGGCTCTGTGGAGAAGTTTCCCATGCCAGGAATATGCAGCAGCCGACTGGGCTGAGCTGTGGTGCCACTGTTTGGACAAACATCAGTCTGGACGTTGTGAAGATTTTTCTTTTCTTTTCTTTCTTTCTTTTTTTTTTTTAGATAAAATTAGCATTTAAAGCAGTAAACTTTGAGTAAAACAAATTATCCTCCATAAAATGGCTGACTGGGCCTCAGCCAAGCAATTGAACGTCTTGAGAGCAAAGACTGAGATTTCCTGAAGAAGGAAGAACTACCTGACTTTCCAGCCTGTTGCTCTGTCACATTCAGACTCAAGACTACAACATCAACTTTTGCCTGAATTTCCACACTGCTGGCCTGCACAACAAGTCACAGACTTGATCATCTTCATGATCAAGACAACAATTCTTAGAGAAAATCTTTCTCATTCTTTCTCTTCTCTTTGTCCCTGTCTCTGCCTGTGTGTGTGTGTGTACCCATCTGCACGTGAATGTATTTTATTGTTGTTAATTCTTTCTCCAGAGAGCCCTGACATGTACAAAGCCCACGCTAGAGTTTTTGTTTTCCTCTTTAGAACTTTCCTCTGTTTTCCTCCACCCTATCTGTAACCATAAAGGCATATCACTTGGCTACCTTGCTGTCTATCTTCCAGCTGGATTGGACCAATGGGAGGTCGCAGTAAGAGGTCAGAAGTCAGGAGAGAAATGGGGTTAGGAGGTTGGTCCTCTTGGCTTTCTCTCTGTGGGCTGTGAGTTAGCAGTGGCTGTGTTCCTGCATCTGAGGCTGGGGCTTCAATTGGGTGTCTTCTCTTATAGCTGTGGCTACAGCAGTAGCTGCAGGCTCAGGTCTCTGCAGGTTTCCATAGCCACTCCCTTCCTTTGCTCCTCTTCAGACCTAGGTTGTAGGTATTACCCATTGTTGCTGGTCCTTTCCTTTCTATCCCTACCCATGCTTTACAAATTTTCATAGTTTTCCCTTAATCCTGCCCAGAGCTCTTCAATTTGCCCATTTGAGTGTGCCATCTGTTTCCTGGCAGAACTCTGGATAATTCCACATCCTTATTATTTTCATTTATGCTGGCGGAAACTGAGGACTAGAAAGATTTTGTGACTTCCCCAGGGCAAGGATTTCAGGACTCTGCTCCAGAGGCAGTATTCACAGCTTGTACACTATATGTCAATTACTTTTTTGAAACACAGTTTCCCCATTTGCAAAATGGGGTCCGTACAAAAATTCCTGTGAGTTTTTAATTTTATGTGTCAACTGGCCACAGGATGCCCAGATGTCTGATTAAACATTATTTCTGAGTGTATCTGTGAGGGCGTTTTTCTGAAAGAGATTATCTGGTGAGTTGGTTGACAGAGTAAAACAGATGGCCCTTTCCAATACACACATACAGACTCCAATCCATAGAGGGTCTAAATAGAGCAAAAAGATGGATGAAGTATGAATTTTCTCTCTCTTTCTCTGCCTGACTACTTGAGCTAGGAAATCCATCTTCTCTTGCTTTCTGTGCTCCTGGTTCTCAGGCCTGAATGTTTGGACTGAAATCTATATCACCATTTTCGAGTTCTTAGGTCACTTAATGACATCACCAGCTTTCCAGGATCTGTCAAATTACAGAAGACAGGTGATGTGAACCAATACCTTGTAGTAAATCATACAGGCACGCACACACACACACACACACACACACACACACACACACACACACACACACATCCCATATATAGAGATATGCTTTTTGTTATAGTTTGGATGTGAGGTGTCCCCCAAAAGCTCACATGTGAGACAATGCCAGAAGGTTCAGAGAGAAATGATTGGATTGTGAGAGTCTTAACCCAATCAATGAATTAATCAACTGATGGGATTAATTGGGTGATTGAAGGCAGGTAGGGTGTGGCTGGAAGAGGTGTGGCACTGGGGGCATGGCTGTGGGGCATATAGTTGTATATGGCAAGTGGAGATCTATCTCTCTCTCTGCTCCCTGATCATCGTGTAAGCTGCCTCCCTCTGCCACACTCTTCCTCCATGATGTCTTGCCTTCCCTTGAGTCCTGAGGAATGGAGCCTGCTGTCTATGGACGGAAACCTCTGAAACTGTGAACCCTAGATAAACTTTTTCTCCTCTATAATTGTGCTGGTTGGGTTTTTAGGTTGCAGAGGCGAAAAAGCTGACTAAAACACTTTTAGTTCAGTTTATCTGGAGAACAGACATTGACTAATACAACTTCTCATAGAGTTCTAGTTAGCAGTCAGTAAGCACTAGCCATTGTTATTCCCTGCACACAAAAAGTACCTTAGTGAAGATATAAATTTCCACTCACAGAGTTGTTAATAGCATTACTTGGCTGATAGGTGGACAGCACTATCACAGAGCCTGGCACACATTGGTTGCCAACATATGGCATAAAACTCTTATCACATCTATTGTTTCTCTCTCTCTTTCAATGCCACATTATCCTGGCATGTCCTTGAATTCTATGTGAACAAAATTTTGAGTTGAGAGGCAGGTGGGGGATGGTGACAGGCATTTTATGAATTTTTTCTCATGTAAATGACACAAAGGAACTAAATGAGTTCTGGTGTTGGAGATAAGGAATTGGAGGGCCAAGTGGAGGGCATAAATGACTTATTTAAGGCCACTATTATATCTGGTAGTGAGGGATTCCAACCAGATATGTCTGATTCCATATGTACTTGAGCCAAAGACAACTTGTTAATTCAGGTAATATTCAATTGGTCAGCACTGGTATAACAGGCTCTACTGTTAAAATATGAAAGTATTTCCTTTTGGTAAGTGACTGCTACCTCCAGTCTCCTGCATATATCCTGTTTACACACTTCTTCCTCCCAACTCCCAAGACAGAAAGAGCTTTTTCTCAGGGGCTGGGTCCACACCTTATCAGTTATAATTTTCTGAATAAAATCCAGTTCAGGAACTAGAGGATCACATCTCAGAGAAGCAAAGAATAAACTATGTGTAAACTTTATAGAAATCCAAGAAGGAGGATGACATAGGGATTTTCAGAGCACTGCAGGCAATTCCCAATAGTGCCATCCTTGTTCCCCTGACTGATTTCTTTGGAGAGATGAGCTTCAGAGGGAGTTTTAGAGTGAGTGTATGAAGGAGTGGGATTGTCCATCTCCATACTCCAAAAAGCTTAGTCTTGTTTCTTAATGATCCCTTATTTCAGCCTTGATTGTAATTCTATCCTGAGCTCCAAGTCTCAGTGATCCTTTTAGAATAACTTGACAGAAGAACACAGGTGTGAACATGTTTGCAGTGGGGAAGAGGTGGGTCAACTTCTTCTTGTGCTTTCAGGTTTCAAATCAATCACCTGGGTTTCCACATTTTATTTTAAAGAGCTATATTGGTGTCTCTCCAAGAGAGCATGGCTACTCCAAAGTAGCATGGCTACTTCTGTGTTGCTGAGTTGACAGCAGGCTGCCATTCATTTTCACCTGTGAAGTCACCTGGTCTCCCTGGGTACAGGCAGTCTGTCTCTGAAGGAGGAAGGGCTATTGGGCTTTCTAATGACTGAGGGGGACTTTGTGGGATTTGTGGAGAAAAATCCAAAATAGATAGTCACTATGGTCTAAATGTGTGTGGTCCACCCCCTCTCAATTCATATGTTGAAACCTAATTATCAATGTGATGGAGTTGGGAAGTGGGGCTGTTGGGAAGTGATTAGGTCATGAGGGCGAAGCATTTGAGAATGAGATTGGTGCTTTTGTAAAAGAGGCCCTGGAGAGTTGACTTACCTCTTCCATCATGTGAGGTATAATAAGAGGTCACTGTCTATGAATCATAAAACCAACACTCCTGGACAACAAATCTGCTGGCATCTTGATTGTGAACATTCCAGTCTCCAGAACTATGAAAAGTAAATTTCTGTTGTTTATGAACTACACAGTTAATGGCATTTTGTTATAGCAGCCTGAATGGACTAAGACAGTAGTGAATTTAGAAACCTGAAGCCATTCTTCATGGTGTAAGAGCTGGGTCTTGTGGGAAGAGGAGAATAAGAGAAAATTAGTTGTTGGGGAATTTTGTCCCTAGGACATTTTCCTTCGGATTCCTTTCAGACATCTCTGAAGAGCATCAAACTCTGTCTTGCTGTGAGGATTTCCAAGGTCAGCCCTCGCCCTTTACAAATCTCCTGTGTCTTTCTTTCTTTTAAAATGGACTTGCCCTGGATTAAAAGTGATATGCAGGAGAGCTTCTTATCTCTGCCTGGAATAATGCTTCAATAATAATATTAGCCACAAACTTTAATCTAAAGAGTATAAGAGACTGAAAAATAATTCACAGAGAAAAAGCAAACCTCCATAATTGAAAGAGATAGCATTGGGGAAGAAAAAATGACAAGAAGATACCAGACTGAAAATGGTAGCATTGAATTGGGGATTAAGTGGGCAGGGAAGTTCCAGAATGACAAGGGCCAACCTAAACTGTCTAATGGAACTTTTGTTAAGGTCTTTCAAATACTCCAGGGCCATTTTCCCCCTCTGCCTCTATGTTTTCGTCCAGGCTTAGAGGTGAAAATCAAATAATCAAGAATGAGATTCT
The DNA here is from genome assembly GCF_048772815.1 of Callospermophilus lateralis. Classification (NCBI taxonomy): domain Eukaryota; kingdom Metazoa; phylum Chordata; class Mammalia; order Rodentia; family Sciuridae; genus Callospermophilus; species Callospermophilus lateralis. The sequence continues at coordinate 892,994 of NW_027514663.1, read as the reverse complement.
GGATTTATTGACTTTTTTTTTTTTTTTTAAAGAGAGAGAGAGAGAATTTTTTAATATTTATTTTTTTTAGTTTTCTGCGGACACAACATCTTTATTTGTATGTGGTGCTGAGGAACAAACCCAGCCCCGCACACATGCCAGGCAAGTGCGCTACCGCTTGAGCCACATCCCCAGCCCTCTATTGACTTTTTCTCAAAGAAAAGATGGCTACAAGTTTCATGGAAAATCCTCTTGCCAAGTAAAAGTCCTTTAAGAACAAGATTGATTATTCCATTTTCAGGGGTCAGTGCAAAATAAAAATGTGGTGTCCTTTGTTCCAATTATTAAAATATCAAGAAGACAGGGGAGCAGAAAACCAAATGTGGAACTCTTCTGAGTCTGGGGACCCTGTGTGGTCGCACAGGTCACATGCCCATGAAGCTGGCCCTGATTAGGTTTCTTTGGAAGTTCACTCTATTCTCATTTTCTGACTTTCTGCTGCTTCTTTCATTGTCAAAACATCAGTGAGGTAGCAATGTGTGTGTGTGTGTGTGTGTGTGTGTGTGTGTGTCCGGGCACTTGCATGCTCTTACATGCTATTTTCAGGCATTAAGTTGATTTTTAAAAGGTTTTTTAAGCAAACATTTCTAAAATTTCATTGATCATGTTAGTACTACTCTTAGATCAAAATTTTAGCAAGAGAGACTACTGCTCAGGGCTCTACACTTTAGCAGGTTCTGCTCTGTCCCCTTTTAAGCTCAACTTGAAATCTGTGAAGACAAAGAGATGTGTCTACCCAGGCAAATGCTCAGGTGACTTAGACCCCACAATCCTTTGCCTAAATAGTCCTCCTTTGCTTCAGAGATGGACAGCACTTTCCTTAGGATGCTTTCTTCCCAAGGGTGAACCTCATTACCATAATGGGTGCTCCATGGACTAAAAGTAGACCCAGGGAGAGCTACTTTGGAGAGGGTCATATTGACAGAGCTGTGAACTGGCCTGGGATGTTCTCGACTGTTTTTTTGAGGCTGCTTGTTGTACTGGTGGGAGACAGAAGGAGGAAAATCTAGGGATGTGCTGGCCGGGCTGTTTTCCCCATACTGCCACATTTTACAAAAAGATGCCAAGGACACCGAGAATTTGAAATTATAACCTGGCTTTGCAGGTTATTGTAAAAGTATATTAACTAATGGAGGATCAAACATTTCATTTAACAGTTTGCTAGCTTGAATTACAACAATTTTAAAGTAACAGTATGTGGGCTTCCACTCATATTCTTGCTGTGGGTTCTATAAACTTTAGAGGCAGACCTGGATAGTGGGCAGCAAAAAAATGTGTGTATTTCCATAAGAAGTTGAATGCCAACTTCCCCATAAAAAGTTTCGAATTTCAGTTATTCTAACTTTGTGCAAATGTGCATATGTGTTTATATGTGTGTAATATTTATACATTTTGACAAAGAAAGTTTTTATTTGTTTTTTTAGAAAGAGAGAGAGAGAATTTTTTTTAATATTTACTTTTTAGTTTTCGGCGGACACAACATCTTTGTATGTAGTGCTGAGGATCGAACCCGGGCCACACGCATGACAGGTGAGTGCACTACCGCTTGAGCCACATCTCCAGCCCAAAGACAGTTTTTATTTTGAATAGTGAAATAGAGCATCATTTTAAGGATGCAGTATATATACATATATACACAAACACACACTTTTCTTCAATTTGCTTACATACCACAAAATAAATAATTTTATCTTTAATGTTGAACTTTTTATGAGCTCATAATAGCATTTGTAATGATAGAAATTTCATTTTGACAGAATGAATATATTTGGATTTTGTAAATTGAATAAGGAAAAGCAAATTTTTATTGGAATTGATTTTATCTTTGAAGTATCTAGGGCACTGGTTAAAAAACAAAAAACAACAACAACAACAAAAAAACAACTGGCCTTCTTTAAGTGTATATTTCTGCTAACAGAGCCAGCACATGAAGTTATCACTGCACTTTTTATATGTCCATAAGGAGGCTTGGAATTTAAAGTGGAGGATGTAAATGTAGATCAACCATTTGAGTTAAATGGAAAGTCATCCTCCACCAAGTAATATGTGAAGGCATCTTCTGCAGGAGCACATGTTCAACAACCATTTTTGGACACAGTCTTAAAAGAACTTCTAACTTTGGGGATAGGTGGGTTTATCTTTTGAGTTGTTCCTCTAGTTTAATGTGGTCAGTGGAATCACTCAACCCTCATGGGGACTGGTACACTGTTGATAATGATTCCTTGCAAGTTCCATGCTCACCATCAAGTTTATTGTGAATTCAAAATCTAGAACTCAGTTTTTTACTAAATATATGCTTTTGACTTTTTTGAGCTATTGGCTGCTAAGTTTATTGCAAAAATAATAATACTGCAGATATACATTTGTACATGGTTCCTGACTAATGATGGTTCCACTTGTGATTTTTCCACTTCACAAAAATGCGAAGGAAATACACATGCAGTAGGAACCATACTTTGAATTTCAAAATTTGATCTTTTCCTAGTCTATTGATAAGGGGTGTGATACTCTCTGCCAAAGCTAGGCAGCAACAGTGGCTGAAGCTCCTAATCAGTCACAATCAGGAGGGGAAACAACCAATACTTTACAATGTGCTGTGTTGCTGAGATATGATGTTCCAGGTTAATGTATTAAATGCATTTTTTACTTCAGTCATTTTCAACTTAGAATGGGTTTATTGGGACAAAAACCCATCATAAGTGGAGGAGCATCTGTATCAAACACACAAGAGATAACAAAACCACATAATGGGAGTACTCAGGCTGTTCTCTATGATATTGATGACAAGATGGCTTAATCTCTAGCTTTCTGTCATGTTCCCCAACAAACTAATGATGTCCCACATTTCTATTGACCATGTAAACTATGGCTCAGTGGTCTCATGCATTTTGAAGGGTGTTGTACAGGCCACAGCACAATTGGAAGACAGAACAATGGTTAGCAGGGGAAATGGTATTGAGTCTTTCTCCTACCACCACTCAAACTTCAAGAAATTAGGTTCAGTGATCTCTCTTGTCTGAGCCTGCTGTGTTTATCAGCAAGAGCCATGATGCTGCATTTGAAAGCAGGTGCTTGTTATTCTGATTCTGGGTAAGATAGAGAAATGAGAGAGAGGTATTACTGGACATCTTTTAGATGTAATTACAAATTAATGTGAAAAAAATTTATTGCATGTACATCTCCATGTTACTAGGCAAGACACAGGAGGAGCTGAATATAAAAAGTTGAGACCTATCAATGCATCTATTAAAAATTATTCTTCACTAAAAATTTTAAAATTGCGGAAAAATGTTAGACAAATTGAGAAACCAGGATAGAAGGTGTAATGTGGAAATGTCTATCACAGGTATAGAAAAATAAACAAGTTTCACTTTCTTTGCTCCTTTGGGAATAATGTTCATAATTTTGCTACCTGATATATGAGTATACCTAAGTTTTCTAAAGGTGAAATTTCCTAGTCTGTTTTTCCCTCTTTCTGTATTGGAGATTGAACCCAGGGCCTCATTCATGCAGGCAAACACTCTATCACTAAGCTACACTCTTTGTCCAAACTCTCCAAAGTTTGAGTTTATTTTAGCCAAGATCATACATGAGTCCAGGATACCTGTATAACCATCAGTCTATTCCTTTTGCATTGAAAATAATTTAAAAACTGCCTTTTGATTAGGCTGTCTTAGTCCTTTAGTTATAGGATAAAACTAAGAAGGCCAGGGCACTAAGGATCTGGCACTGATATGTAATCAATATATAATTCAATAAAAGAAGCCAGTGTTTGAGATGCTACTGAAAGCCATCAGCCTCTCTGGGCTCTTTTCTTTGTAACATCAATGATCTCAGATTAACTTTCATGGCTATGTGTTCATGACTGAAGAGATACTTAAAAGAAGTCTAAATAATCAAAAAGTAATTGTAGCAGCTTCTTGAAGGTAATCATAAAATGACCTGTAATCATTCAAAATGTCAATGGACAATTTCTCATTAAGGCACCAGAAATCACAAGATCTTGCAGGAAAGTTTAGAGCAAAAAAAGAGAGATCACCTCTCTCAGAATTGCTGAGTGAATCACTGGGTGAAGACCTGTCTATCACATTCTTCTGTTCCTGGAATGCTGACTACAGATTTTGCCTCTGCTTGACATGTGAAGCTAAGCAACTAAATGCTGATACTGATATTATTTGATGTCCTAACTAGATGCTCATTCAATAGAAGTCACTGCTAAATTTTGCAAAGACTTGCAGAAATTGAAATTCTAGTTGCTAATATCATTCTTAACTTGATGCTTTGGTTCCAGAATTTAATTTGATTTTTATCCCCTAGGCTTTTAATCAAGTGGATGATGGAAGTAACAGGGGTTAACAGTGGGATCAGAAGATTGTTCTCTCGTTGCTCACTATAGCTTGCTTCAAACTTTTCTATTTTTTTTTTTTTTTTTTGGCACTGAGGAGCGCTGATGTCATCTTTCCCAAGAATGTCATAGAGGGGCCAGATAGTTGCATTGTCTCAAAGGACATAGATTTGTATCAGACATGAGAATTTTCTAGATAGTCCTTAAAGTAGTAGGGTGTCCTTATATGTTCAGGAATTTAGTTCTCTGACAGGATAAAATAGTTTGTGTTGCTAGGACAGTAGCTGGTATGAGGGGGGAAATTCACATTTCCACAGGCTTTATCAAAGTGTGTTCCATAGACCATGAATTACAGGAGCTGCTCTATGACAGAAGGTTCTATTTGCTACACTTCACATCACACTTTCCTCTTGGAGATTCCCAACGTATGTTATCCTAGTAAAGAATCAGACTGTGATCAAGAAACCATCTAAATTTATTTAAGCTGTAATTTTCACAGCTATTTATCATGAAACCTCCATTCTATGGTACTTTCTATTGGAACACTATAGTGGTCACAGGTTGCAATATCATTTAAGTCTTTTTTTTTTCATTAATTGGGCTGACAACTTATATAGTCCAAGACATTATTTCCTTTTTCTTTTCTCTATGCTAATCTAGGTTGTATTTTCTTTCAGTCATTTTCTGCCAACAGGCTATATAACCTCTTCAGATGCTCTTAGTGCCACATGATCTTATAAAACCAGTGACTCACTCTTCCCAGAGATGAGCTTCTGTTAAGGAGTCTACTGTTTCTTTTATTCTTGATTTGTGGAGCTTTGTTGTCTTCTGGTCCCAAGCAGAACCATTACAACCTACCTGGCTCAATAGGTCTTTTTTGTTGTTGTTATTTTTTATATTTCCTGTTCCCATTTCTCTTAACCAAAATGTTCATTTACTCTCAGATTTGATCAGTACAGTAAATACTCATTTGTTTCTTCTGTATCTGTCACTCTAACAAAATGAGAGCCATCCAAATTATGGACATAATCTCTCAACAGACTAATATTGGCCTGATTCACATTTTATTTTCTGAATAGATTTGCTACACTTCATTAATTTTCTTTCTGCTGTGCAGGGCTCAGTACTTACTGAATGTGTAGAACCCAGAACCCAGCAGTCTCAGAGGGCCACCTTTCTGTTCATCATAGGGCTGAAAATCTGGATTTTTGTTCAAGAAAAAGCAGTGGATGCCTTAAACATACTTGGCATTATGATGCAATGACAAGCACAATGTGAACAGGTCCCTGCTTTCATGAAACATGCATTCTGCTAGGGGAGGGTTTTGTCAGTGACTTCTGTTAGTTTTTTTTTAGTGCTATATTAAGTGTTGTATTGTTCTGTGGCCCCAGTTAGACACTAGTCAGGTCTCCTTTTTGAATCCCTAAAGAAGCACAATATACCCTCAAGGACTTTTCTTATCTGGCATGCACATTCTGGGCAGGAGTGCACCAACTCTAATCACCCCAGGATCAGATACCAGACAACTAAGAACAACCCTATGCTGCCTGGGGCCAGGGAAATTATTCAAATTAGCACACTCACAGGGAGTTTAGGAAGCCTAGCTCTCCCCCAGGCAGCAAGCTTCCTGCCACAACTGTAGTTTACAGCTACCCTTTCTCTAGGTGTAATTCTTCTGTGGCCCAAGGTAGAGCCCTTTTCCTCCTTTGGAGATGCAAGCAAGAAAATTCTATATTTCATCTAAGTGTTGATATGTTGTGTTCCACAGTCAAAAGAAACTTTAAATCTTAGAAAGCATAGCTTCAGACAAAAACTTGTGTTTTCTCTCATTGTTATGAAAACTGCAAGACTTAAAATAGAGGACGAAATGGTGGTGAAAGGAGGAGGGATACCAGTTTATAAGAAAAGAAGAATACTTTTTTGAAAAAGTGACTTGAATAACTTAATTTCCCCTCCAAGGACTCTAACATGTTCACGTGGTCTATATATGCCTTTATTTACTGCATACTTTTTGAGGATTTACCATGGCCCTGGTGTTATAATATTTTAGGAGATATATAGAAACAGGAAATGTGTGTCCTTCTCTTGAAAAACTTATAGATTAATTAAGAACATGTGACATGCACTTTAAATGATTAACAAGCAAAATCAAGTTTTCTTGAAAACCAGAAACCAGAAAACAAAACAAATATAAAAGAAACAACACCTGATAAAACAAAAACTAAAAACAAAAGCAACAACACACACACAAACCAAAAAAAATGATAAAGAAATAGAGAAATAAATTTGCTTGCAATTTTCAGTAATAGCTAACTTAAAATAATTTTTAAATTTCACTATTTTGTTGTAGAAACGTTTGCATTTTGCTCTTTGCCTTAGTTCATTCTTGCCAGCTCTGAAATCTTTTCTCTGAAGCACACAGGACTTAGCTGTTTCTAACCTTGTTATGAGAAGCTCAGATGTTTTGGTGTCATGCAGCTTTTGAGTTGAAGCAGGTAACGAGTTTCTCCCAAGGGAAGGATTTTGGAAGATTGTGTTGGCAGCTCACATCAGATGAAACTATTTATTTTAAAACTTAGGTTTGTTTCAAAAAAGGAAAATGGTTTCAGCCTAAATCCATTTGCAATACCAACCTTCCTGGTTGGGGAATTGAATATTCAGCTAATTTACTTTTGATGGGTGGACTTTTGAGTGTTTTAAATGATGGTTGACAGGTATGGAAGTTGGGCTTCTCCATAATGCACTGGTGTGGGTCTTTGGTTTTCAAGGGATCTGACACTTTTCCTGGAGAAATGGGAAGTGGTAGTTGACTAATCCTCTGCCCTTTCTGTAGATTCATTCTCTAATGGCTTCCCATCATTATTCCTACCAAAACTTTCTTATTAAATATCTACCTTGTGTAATTAAATATCTACCTGTGTAAAAGGATTCCAGCAACCTCTTCAAGGAATGTCAAACATGTCAACAGAGATAAGGCAAAGACTCTGTATGTAGCAGATTGTGGACATTGCCATAAGAGAGGTCTAAAAGAGGCATGGAGTGTGGAATTAGGAATTAGGAAGGAGTCACTTCAAACTGGGGGATGAAGGAAAGCTTAACAGAGAAAGTAATACTTGACCTGGGACCTGGAGATCAAGTTTGATTGACAACCTATAACTTGTAGGGTAAATCCATTCCATCCTTCAGTTTTGATAAATAAAATTGCATTGGAACACAGTCATGCCCATTCATGTAGGGGTTGTCCATTGTTTATGACTGTGTTCATACAAAAAGAGGAGAGTGGGTAATTGTGGGGGAGATTGTATAACTCTCAGATATTAAAGCTATTTGCTTGAGGGACTCCACAAATGGCTTTGATGTCAAAATCCATGACTTCAGTTGGCAGATGCTATGGTTTGAGTGTGTACACCAAAAGTCCATGGATGGACACTTGATCCCCAAATTCACATGTTGATAGTATTTGGAAGGGGAGCCTTTGGGAGGTAATTAAGTTTAGATGAGGTCATGAGGTTTGTGCTCCCACGATGGCATTAGTAGCTGTATAAGAGGGAGAGAAACCTGAGGTCACATGGCTGCTCTCTCTGTTGTGATGCAGCAAGGATGCCCTTAGCAAATGAAAATCCTTGATCTTGGACTTCTCAGCCTCCAGATAGAGGAGCTGCATAATCTTCAAGTGTTTATAATTTCTCATTCTGTTACGTTCTGTTATTGCAACAGAAATGGACTAAGATACTAGGCATTCTGGAGATAAAGCCCTTCTGACTCTTGGTACTGCTTGAGTGATGTGATGGCATTGAATTTCAGGACAGTGAGTATGGCAGATGGATTGTAGAGAGAGATGTTATAGGCAAAAAAAAAAAAAATCAGAAGTTCATGTTGTCACCTTAGTAAAAAATAATGAATCTGGATTAGGAACATAGCTGTGATGAAAGAAACAGGATGTATTCACAGGTGTGAATAAAGCACTGGAAGTGTGGAACAAAAAGGGAGAATCAGGACAGCTCTGAGGTTCTGAATCTTATGACTGAGGCTGTCAACAAACCTTTCTCTGGAAACACATCTGCCTGAAAAGGATTTATTGGCTCTTCCTCCCACTCCACCCCAATTAGAAGGAGGGGTAAAACTGGAGCAGCCTCATCCCTGCAGGGCAGTTAGTATTGGAATGAGAGGTGGCAAGAAGCTTCATTATGGAGGGAGCAAGATCCAAACCTTTGCTTATGGAAAAATATCAGTTACTCGATAGAAAATCAGGATACATTGTCTCTGAGACAAAAATACTGCACAAGTTGCAGGGGTGTCCTTATAATTTAAGTCACTTGGAGGATTACCAGATAGAATAAACAATGCCCAGTTAAATTTGAATTTCAGATCAGCAAGGGATAATTGTTTTTATATAAACATGTCACCAATATTGCATGGGATGTATTTATACTAAAATTATTTATTATTCAAATTTAACTAGAAGTCATTTCAGATCAAAAATGAATAATTTTAAGAGCATGTCCCAAGTATGAGCTGTTTATACTAAAATTTTACCTATTATTTATCTAAAATTCAAATTTAATTGAGTTTTTTTGTTTGTTTATATTTTTGCTAACTCTGAAAATCCTATTTATAGGGAAAGCAACCATAACTTTCACTCTGGGGAAATTTGAACAAGAATTTATGCACCTGCATTTGCTTTCCCACATATACATAGAGTTGACACCTCTTACCCTTCTGGAGCCCACAACTCAGTGGAGAATGGTTCAGTGAGTATTAGGCCTAAGTATTAGGCATTTCTCCTGAGTGCAGATAGAAGAGAGGTCCAGAAGATGAGGTGAAGGTCCCACTGGTGGTAGATTCATAAGTTAGCTGATGGACTTGAACAGAGCAAAGAGGATCTGAAGTAGAGAGAAGTGGTGAGTTCAGAATGGAAATAGATTCCTTAGAGGTACCTCCTTTCAAAGACCTAATTTGAGAAGGAATTTTCTTAGGACAGATCAACCATCTAACAACCATGTTAGATAAAGGTCCCAGCTTCTACTACCCTGACTCCACTGCAAAGATCTGCCTATCTCATACTTCTGAATTTTTGCTATGTTGATGCATTAAATTGATGGCAATTACCCACTCCAGTTATCTCATAAGACTGTGTGGTGGTTCATCTTATGTTCAACAAAGTACCCTGTTGTTTTGTCAGGTACTGGTTAAGAGATTGCTGGAAAAGATATTTTCTTAGATGTGAATAACATTTAAATCAGTAGACTTTGGATAAAGCAGACCACTCTTCATACTGTGAGTGTCCCTAACCCAGTCAGCTGAAGTCCTTAAGAGAAAAGATTGAGGTTACCAGAAGAAGAAGAAATTCTGCCTCTAGATTGTATTTGGACTCAAGACTGCAACACCAAACTCTGCCAGAATTGTTCAGGCTGCTAACCTACCCTGAAGATTTTGGACTTGCCAGCCCTTACAACTTCATTAGCCAATTCTGTCGACTCTGTCTCTTCCTCCTCATTCTCTAGAGACCCCTGATTAATACAGGCTGCCATTCAGATGATCCTGGAGTAGTGCTGACTCTCGTTCCACTCCTCCCTACCCAACCACATTTAGAGTGGGACTGTGTGGAGTTATTACTGGGTTTTGGCAGCACCAGATGCTTGTCCCCAAATTCATACTTGAGTAACAATAAAACTGAGTTTCCTGGTTGCCCACACAGGTCATCAAGTGAGGGGAAGGTGGGACCTGCTTCCTTTGGGTCACCCATCCTCGAGTGGTCATCTGCTGAAATGAGTTTCTCCCCATAGCTGCATAAGCATGGCCATGGCCTTGGCATCTTTGGGAGTGAGACTCTGGCCTTTGACCCCAGATATGCACCAACACAGCAGCCTCAATTCACTTGGCACAGAGTGTGCTCTTAAAATAGTGTGCTTAAGAAGACTATTTCCCCACATTTCTTTTTGTCTTTACTCAGCCGAGAGATGATGCAAACAAAGGCATGCAGGTTTATGTTAAACGTCCTTGGTGGATGGTGTGTCTGTCTGCTCTCCTCCCAGCTCCCTAGCAACAGCTATATCATCCTTTTATAAATCTCTTCATGGAAATTCCAGCTTTTATGTGCAGGTCTCTGTCTCTGTTTTCTGTCTCCCAGTATCCCCCCCCCCGCCTGCCTGTGTCTCTCTATTTCTCTGACTGTGCCCCCCCCCATCTCTGTCTCTCTCTGCATGTTTCTTTCTCTCTGGTGTGATTTCCCACATTAGCCACCATCCACTTCTTTGATTCCTTCTTTGCTGCAGTCCGGCTGCAGCAAAATATCCGGGGGGTGACAAATAACTTGTGTACCTTGATACAGCAGGAGTGGAAGCCCTTTATTGTAGAATAAGAGCAGTATTTATACATTTTACACAGCTTATCTAATTAGCATAAAATAGATACAGCAGTCAACCAATAAGGATTCTCCAAACTTAATGGCTTGCTTTTGTTACTTCACAAACCACTCCCTCTGGCATTTTGCCAGGCACCATCCAGATTTGTTTACAGACTCTAACATTTCTCTGACAAAATAACAGGTGCCAATCTGACTTGTTTACAGACCTTAACACTTCTTGGCAATGAGAGCTACAGCACCATTATGCAGCAAGCAGCTCTGCTTGCCTGCTACCTTAAAATAATAATGTTTCATGGTGACAAATGGATATAGTTAACAATGAAAGTAAAATGCTTAGCAGGCAGGGGTGCGGCCATGTCAGATTTCTCTGCCTGGCAAAAAACAGAGAGCGGCCTGAGAATCTCTAAAGAAAGGAATATGCATGTGGGTAGCTCACAATGTTTGCCAGGTGGACACCGCCACTCTTTTATTCTTAATTTAGCTTCTGGGGATCTTAGGCTAAGTTCTCAGAGGTAAACAATGGTCATTCTTAATTTACTAAGGCTTTGTCCTTGCCTTAGGAAACTTAAAAAGTAATGGCAGGTTTTAAAATCTGGCTTTTCCATTAGCTATTTTCTTTTGATAAAAATTTAAAAACAAAAATAAAACCATTTGAATTAATTGAAAGAATAGAATCCTTTTCGGAGCCCTAGTGGCTGAAGCTTCTATATTGTGTTGGAAAAGGACCAATTGAAGTTAAAAAGAAAATGAAAGAAAGAATGAAGGGAAAGGACAAAAGAAAATGGGACTTTTAGCCTTCCTTTTCCTCCTCACTACTAAGAAGGAAAAGAAATCAGCACTGAAGAAATCTAACCGAATGCCGTCTGCGTGCACATGTGTGCATGTCTGTGTTTTGCACACTGCCGGTGTGCCCTCCTCCTGGGTGCAGATGGCTACTCCAGGGGCAGCACATGTGGGCTGCAGATGTCTGAAAGTCGGCTAGCTTGTGCACATGGAAAGAGGAAGACAAGCGTGTGAGGTAGAGACCGCACAAGCCTAAATCAAAAGCAACTGTTCCACCATGAGGAAAGCAGGCAGGCCTTGCTCTGTGGACACTCCACTCTTTCTTTGCCGCCCAGACTGATCTTTGAAATCAAATAAAGAAGCGTGGCAGACTAACTAAAACATAGGTAGAAATAATATATTTGGGTTTCAGAAAGAAAGAAAAAAATAACCTGGCATGGCTTATAAGACACTCATTTCATAACAACACATGTGCAAAGAATTACAATAATTGCAGTGCACACATCGGTAACAGACAGAGTGAACAATGAGTATTAAAAACACATTCCTAGAGCGGCCCCATGGCTTGGCAGCAGTGCACAGTGTGGAGACCTGTGAGGGAGTCAAAGGCCGCTTCTCTGCTTGCAGAGCTGTCAGGGTTTGGCAGGAGGAGGTGGGGCCCCTTGGAGTAGGAGCAGAGAGAAGGGAGGCAGGTGGTAGTGACTGTCACTGTGACTTCTCTCTTTTCCCCTGGCAGAGCTTAGGTGGCTTCAGGAGGGTTCACAGAAGAAGTCAGCCTCAGCCCTTTGGGGCTCCAGCTCAAAGCTGAATCAGAGCCAGGCTCTGAAGGAGGAGGGATGGGGATAGAAAAACAAATACCAGAGAACAAACAAGCAGAAGGTAATGCTGGGAACACCCAGCCAGAGTCCTGGATGAAAATCCCAAGTCCTCTCTCAAGGCTGGCCTCCAGCATGACCTAGCATGAGGACTTCACTGCTGCAGAAATATAAACTGGGAAAGTGTTTATGTTCTGTGGGTGAAACACATTGATCTGCCTTTTCCATTTCAATCTTTGTTATGCAGTTGGGGGATGAATTCTCCCAGTGGTGTGTTCCAGAACCTTCAAAGGCATATTAACCAAACATTACAGATACATAATGATCTTTTCACAGTGAATCTCTTTCATTGTCAGCAAAGACAAAGGCCCTTCTCTTAAGTACAGCTTTGGCTCTGAATGTTCAGCTTTTGCCTCTTGTCATTGGCAAGAAATTGACTCTTCAAATCTTGCAACTTTGGCAATAAGAATGGACAGAGGGTGGGAATCTCTAACCAAAGAGAGTGTTTCACAGACTGGGAATTGAGGTGTGAGGATTCTTAAGCTGCAGGCCATGAACATTCAAGGGTTGGTAAGGTAGAATTCAGGGAGCTCTATAAACTCAAATGGGAAAAAATTACCTCTTTAATTTTGCTCATGTCTGAAATTTAGCATTCCCTTAACTGAAAGTGTAGGAAACAAACCACATCATGCTAGTAATTCTTTTGACTTTGTCACCAGTATAAGTCATGGGTATTTTGATGTAACTTCACTGCTATTTCAGATATTTCTGATGATTATACTCAAGACTACTTTGAAGTTATAATAATTATTAGGCCTGCTACAAGATCTTGTTATTTTGTGTATAACAAGAAGTATCATCAAAATAAAACACTTTGATGACTGTTTCAATACAATGTATTTCCTTTGACATCTTAGATACTGTATTTTATTCTTAAAAAAAGATTATTTTGAAGGAGGAGTGTGCAGACCACATGGCCATATTGCTGGTGGATTTAAGGCACACATCGCATTCTCCAGACCAGGGGGAAATCCAGACTCTAGAGCAGTCATGAGATGCTGAGTCCTACACAGAGAATTCCACAGTGGTCTGGCTCCATGTGTGAGATGACTTGGGTGAGAAAACACAAAGCAAACATGTGCCTCCAGACACAACTCCATGGCCTTAATAAGCAACTAGTCTACTCCTTATATATATCCAGCAAATGTTAGCATTCACTAAAATGAACTTTGAATTTTCTCAGTCATTTGCAGCAGAACTTCAAAATGGTTTTATTTAAAAAAAAAACAAGAAGAAGAACCCCTCCAACAACCAGTTTCTCCAGATGGCCAAGAATGTGTGCCGTTAAATCACAGATGATAAGAATGGCTAAGGTCTGATGAATGGATTTGACAGTTGCTGCATCCAGTAGAAAGAAAGAACATCTGTAAGAGGGATGATGAGAGAATCAAAATTATGGGGTGACATCTCTTAAATCAAGGAGTCAGTTATGAGAACTGACACCCATATCTCCACTTGCCCTAAGGATAAATGAGAGGAGTGGTTAAGATTTGGAAGCAATGATTTATTATATTAGCCAGAACCTGAAATTCTGCAGAAAATATGAAAAATATTAGCAATCTTCATGGGCAACCTCAAAATAAAAAGTTTGGAAAGAAACAATGAGTATTTTACTAGAGTTTCTAATATAGCTATGTAGGAAAGTCAGGAGAGAGGGAGAGGGAGAGGGAGAGAGGGAGAAAGAAATGTTTGGTAAGATCCAGATCAGTAATATATCAGATAGTACATTAGTTTTTTATACATTTATTTATGTCATGTAATACTTTCAACATTTCTATAATGTATTATTAACCCAAATCTTACAGATGGGGGCACCGATGCTCAGAGAATGAAAAAAGTTGACTAAGGTCACAGGATAGTCAGTGGGATTTAAACTCAAGTTTTTTGACCCCCAGGGTCACTATCCCATGATTTTAATCATAAAAAAATTATAAAAATCTCTGAATTATTAAAATTCAAGAAGTAGTTACAGGACTGAAGGATCAAATTTTAAATTAAGAACATAAATAGCAGTGTGGTAACAGGTTACTACATATTGTTAAAAGTGATATTATGATTTCAAGTAAAATTGTTTCTCATATGTATGTAGAAAGCAAATGAACTTGTCCCTCATTTAATCATTAAACAAATATAAAAGCAGCACTTGGAGTCAAATAGCTCCTTGACAATCTACCCATTTGTCAACACAGTCCTCCCTATGCCTGTTGTCTAACATAGAACTTTCATTTCCATTCCCTGTTTATAGGAAATAGGAGAATCCACCTGTGCACGAGAATGACCAAATTTCACTGTGTTCAAATTGTGTTTCTGCATCAATGCTATCTCTTACCTACTGCATCTATAGGGAACCTAGGTTTAGGGTAGTTACTATCAAAAATTGTGAAGAAAGCAACAAAAGCAAATCTCATGTCCATGCCAATCTGCTCTTCATCATCCATGTGCCTCCTCTCATTTCAAGCAAAACCATAATGAGCCAGGGAACATATTTTAGGTCCTTCTCGAAAGCATTTCTCTCCCCCATATCACACGATATTGTGGCCTGCAAGCTACGGATATCAGATGATACTTTGGGGTCATCTCGAAGGCCTTGTCCAGTCCTAACTTTCCATGATTCCAGAAGGTTTAACAACTGTAAAGACAGAAAAGTCTCCGAGGGTGTCTTTCATAATGTGCTGTAGCCATCAGAATGCAAAGGGTTCTTGATTTAAGTTTGGTTATGTGAGACTACCCCTGAGCATTTTATGCTGCAGGAGTTATTCATTCAGTATGAATAACTGGGGCAAGTTCTAGGATTTCAAAGACTAAGTAAATAACCTACGATCAGAAAATACAATTTGTTCGTGAGGTGAAGAAAGGCATCCTGCCATTAAGCAGTCAGATGGAAAACATGCAAACCACAGTTTGTTGAACAGAAAAAGAACATTGAAAGCCCTTGCCCAGAAACACAGGCAGTGAAGGAAACATACTCAGCAGAGCCAGCATGTCTATTGTAAATGTAGGAAGCAGGAATCTCAATCCCAATGAAATTTGCAAGCCAAGTAACCAAGCACATCAATCCCAGACCACCCTCTCCAGTGGGGAGCACAGGGGAGCCTATGGGATTCACTCATGCAGAGAAGGGATTGGAAAAGATTCTAGTGGAGCCAAATGCTCTCGGGGTCAGCACAGCTATTGTGGCAAATAGCAGTGATAGGCAAATATGGTGTGTGATTTGATAAGGCCACTTCTTCATTCGGAGGAAAAAAGAAATAAATTTCTCTGAAAATAGAAGGAAAAGCTCATGATAAGCACAAATTAATTATTGTAAAGGATCTTGGAGAATTGCTGTGAATGGGGTGACAAAAATTACCTATATTGCCAAAATTGGATTATTAGTAGTACAAAATCTGACTCTCTTTTTGTTCAGGGGTGCCCTCTTTTCCACATCAAAGAAATTGTGATGTATAAAATCAGACCCCACAGTGCTTATATTGTCTTGAGATCTACTGCACTGTTGGAGTAGTATAACCAGGGTTATTGCTATCTAGCGTATTTGCCACTTTTGTGCAATTTTCAAAAAGATCTTCCCCTTTTTCTAGTGGATGCAGTCCACACCAGAACATGCATTTTGGTAAGCAGAACATGGGCTGGATTTCAGCTCCACTCTTACCCTCAGCTGGGAAGACCTGGTGCAGTTCTGGGTGCAATATTCTCACTGTCACTAGGGGGTGGGTTTTGCTGGGTATTCAGATCCATCATACATCAAGGAGTATAACAGATGGTCCTAGTGCCTGGCTATATCTCCTCAGTCACTCCAGAGGTCACCTGCAGCTTCACCTTTATGTGTAAGCCAAGACTTCTCACCTCAAGCTTCTTTCTTCTCTGCTTGAGGACTTTTTATCACTTCAGGAGCATACTGATGGACTCAGAGATTAATGCCCAGGAATAGTCTTCAACCAAAGAAGAGTAAGTAATCTCCAGTCTCTTTGCCTCTGGATGGGTCCATCTTAGTTGATATTAGTTGCCTGCATAGTGTCCCATAGGGTCCTCAGCAGGATGGAGCCTCAGTTGCCCAGAGTGGCCAACTGCTCATTAACACACCCTCTGTTGATTTTCTTTTCTTCCCTTCCTTTGACTGAATTCACAACCCAAAACATGATGGTGTTAGGAGTGAGACTTTTGCAAGATGATAAGGTTCTGGAATGGGATTAGCACCCTTATCAAAATGACTAAAGAAACCTCTCTTCCCCTCTTTTTCCCCATATAAGAACACAGCAAGATATCAGCAGACTATAACTCAGAAGAGTCAAACTTGACCACGATGACATCTTAATCCCAGAGATGAGACTCCAAAGCTGAGAGAAGTAAATTCCTGTTGTTCATAAGCAACTTGGTCTATGGTATTTTGTTACAGCAGTCTGAACAGACTAGAATCCTTCCTTACTCCTTCTTCATATGTACTATGAAATCCTTACATACAAATTCTTGTCTCAGTGTCTGATTTTGAGGAAACAAAATGAAGACACTGGGCTTCCTTGCTGCTAGAATTCCAACACTTGGCTTGATGTACCCCACCCTCAGCATTTGGAGTTTTAAATCTAATTTGGTCAGGATGTGAATTTCTTCATGAGTCGAAGTACTATTTCACAAGACAGATAACATCAAGAAAGGAGCAAATCACACCATACAAGGAGAAGAGGAGTGTTCACTAAGAGAACTTACAATGGGAAAAGAAAATTTCTATGACTGTATTAAAGAGAATGTACTTAAAGAAAAAGCAAACTGTAGTTCTGCAGTTAGCAGAGGGGAAAGGGAGGGAGAAAACTGTGTGTCCGTGCTTGTTAACATCTATGCAGTATGTTCAGGTTTAGTGTGACCATCTTGGTTGTGAGGTAGGAGGATAGAATGAGGGATGGGAAAGAGATTATTTCTTTGACCCTCACTGCAGGAGCTTGCTGGATGCTGTCTAGAAAGAGAAGTAAATATTTATGAGCAGAAACACAGCATGTCACAGTTGCTGTTCACCTGTCCATTGAGTTTTAAAGTTAGCCTCCAAATCTGGAAACCCAGTTCAGGCATCCACAGAGCTCTACATTGACATATGCTCTACATATGACATAACTCTGTGGGAACCAACAGAACACAAGCCCTGTTCTTAAGAAAATTGCAATCTGACAGAGGACACAAGACATGCCAAGACAGTTGGCACAAGTCAAACCTGCCTCCAAATTCAAGATTTTTAAGACTCTAAGCATTTTCAGAACAGGATTGCATTTTTTTTAACACATGTATATGGCCTACAAGAAGTGCCTTGAACACAGCTGGAGCTCATAGGTGGTGTTTGAATTATCCAAGGAAGAATTTTATTCTGTAACATAAAGTTCCTTGGAAAAAGAGAGAAGATACGAACTCATTGTGAATAGTGTAATAAGGAAAGGCTATATGGAAGAGGTGACTTTGAAGCTGATTGACAGTTTCACAGTAAAACATACCCAAGTAAAATGGGTTCTATGAAGTTCCCCTTTGCTTGTCAGTAGAGATCTGGGCTCCAGTGTGGAGAAATGTCTTTTCCCCCACTGGTGGTAGTATCCCAGGGATGCATATTCAGTTCTGACTTATTAATATATTTTTTAATGGTTTACCCTTGAAATAAAGTCTCAGCCTTTCCTTCTCTTGACATCAATGGAGAGGTTTTATTTCACAGCTTTCTCTGCAGCGAAGGGACCAATGTTAGTTTATACTTCCTTGTTTTTCAGAGACATGCTTATAAACACAGCACATATTTGAAGACAGGAAAGAAAAGGATGAAAAAATGAATGCTATTTGGGAGAACCGAGCCTCCCAAAGAGAAAACAAGAGGCTGCCAAGTAGATTTGTGTTTTAACTTGTAATCCTTCTTGCTCCCAGCTTGTAGCCACCTCACTCCTTCACACCATATCTTGATTTTTCTCTGACAGGGATCATAACAATGCCCTCAGGGATTCTCCATGTATGTCAGGGGAACAGCAAGAGTTTATGTGGAAGACCTTTACTTAGGGAAACCCTTTGATAGGCAGGGTTCCCCCAGTGATCAGAAGGTACAGAAATTAGCTTTTCATTAACTGGTGAACCCTATGAAACTGCCATTTTTGTGGGTCAGCAAATGGTTGATTAGCAGCAATTTTACATGGTTCAAGCCAATAATTTGGTAGGACAACTGACCTGTCCCCTAGGAACATAAAATAAATCTTGAAGGTTTTCATTTATTTCCCCTTTCCTCTTCCCTGATTTTAATTGCAGCATGGAAAGCTGTTTCCATAGTAGATGTGCTGCATGCAAACTCTTAGTTATCTGCAGAGGTCACCACAGAAAGAGTAGACTGAATCTCAGTCCATGAGATGGATCATAGACCATGCATATTCTTGGATCTGTCTCATGGTCATACCTCTCTGAACCCTTCCCTGTGGTGCTGCCAGAAAGTTCCAATTTCTGCTCCTCTGGGATCAGTCACCTTCTCCCTCTCTGGCCCTTCCCTCTAGATCAGGAAGATCCTTTGATTATGGTCTTTTCCTAAGCTTTTCCAAAAAACTCTGCTTCCGCCTATAAACTTCCCTTTCCTTTATTTCTACAGCAAATTTACTGTGTTCTAAAACTTTGTGTCTTTGGAAAGCAAAAGCCAGAAGTTCTTGGAGGTTTTCTACTTTCTGATTGTAATACAAACTTCCCCTGGGGCAAGGTAAAGCAGAGCCTACTTAAATGGGACAAGCAGTGAGAGGGAAAAGTGGAGGAAAGACATAATTACCATCACAAAATATTTAGCCATAAGGAAAATATATGGTAAAGTGGTAGAGTTAAAAATGTACAAGGACATCATATTCTTAATAATTTTGTCCAGGCTGGACTTTAATTCTTCTGATGTTGTAGAGTATTTAAGACCCAAATAAGAATTCATGGCATCATTTTGCTCCAGACCTTCCTCCTCAGGGGAAGCGAATTAGCACAGCCTCCCTCCCTCGAAGGATACAGGGCTGATGTATGTTTGTGAGGTGGATTTGGGTTGATTCCTACCCTGTCTGAACTGGTTTAGTACAAATAATC
This sequence comes from Callospermophilus lateralis, assembly GCF_048772815.1. NCBI lineage: Eukaryota > Metazoa > Chordata > Mammalia > Rodentia > Sciuridae > Callospermophilus > Callospermophilus lateralis. Next base: position 873,529 of record NW_027514663.1, on the reverse strand, counting down.
CTAATAAAAGCACAGGAATCATTTCCAGACACTCAGGATGAGAGCAGGACAGGCCAAAGGAACTTCCTCTCTCAGCCCTAAGCTTATAGCTCCTCCTTGCATTTTTTTTTCCTCCTGAAGCCATTCAAAATTTTTGTTTCAAGCCAGCTTCAGGCTCTTTGCCACCCATTCACACGTGGGTGGCACTGGTTTTTGTTTAAAAGAAAACTTTTTTTTTTTTTTTTTTTGCTTGATTTTCTGTTTGCCTAGTTACCCAGGTGATCGATTCGGCTATTTTGAAAGCTACTTTTCAGAAGCCTTACCTTTTCTATGCAACACTGACAGCAAATATTTCATGCCTGAGTCAGAGAGCCGAGGTCTTTGTGGAGGTCGCCATGTGCTGACTTGACTCCATGGTGTCCTCAAGATGCTGCCAAGGAGGCCGCGCGCCTGGCGAGCTGGAGGACATGTCACCCTTTAGAAGAACACATCCGTTCAAGAGTGGCAGTGCCAGCCGGGGCCTTAAGACATGCTGCACAAAGGCAGACTTGGAGATGATCTAGAGATGACAGTGAGCAACAAACACTGAAGGCCTGGCTGACACACACTGCCCCAGAGTTTTCTATTAAACCCTGTTGTTTTCCGACAACTTTGAAAAAGAGATGCAAGGGCCACACAGGAGGAATATATCTCAATGAGAAAAAACATTGTGCCAGATAAGAAATGAAAATGAGATATAATACTAAAGATGGACTGAAGTATCCTGTGGTGTCAGCAAGTAATAAAATGTTTATGGATGAATTCTTATTTGGGGACAAGAGTCTGAATGCCAAGTGGAGGGAAACACAACTGTTGTTTACTGAGTCAAGACCCATTCTCTCATTAGTTCCTCAGTGTGTAAAAGGAGATTCCTGACTTCTCGTGTGGAAAGAAATGGGGGCTGGCCTAGGTTTGTTGAGGGGGCTGAGATGTGAGCAGATGAAACCCAAACCAACAGTGGCAGGGATGAAAGGCTCCTAAATGGCCTCAGAAAGACATGGGATGTGGCGCCATGTACTCTCTCTCACCATATAATCCAGCATGAATTTTCTTCTGCTCAGGTTGAAAGACAGCAGTGAATGGCCGCTTTGCTTCATGACTGTGGCCATGAAAGGTGCTGAAAAACCAAAGGAAAATCTTTTATTGATATTGATTCAGTTCCACAATTATATAATTGTCAAATTTGAGACCTTACAGTTAGCAAGTTTCTCCACTTACAGGAAAGAAAATGTTACTTGAAAGGAATTCAACTTTTTTTTTTTCCTCAAGAGCTATTTTTAAAATTATTATTATTATTATTATTATTATTATTATTATTATTATTATTATTATTATTGATACTGGGGTTTGAATGCAAGGGCACTTAACCACTGAGCCACATCCCCAGCCCTTTTTATTTTTTATTTAGAGACAGGGTCTCACTAGGTTGCTTATAGCCTCATGCTAAGTTGCTGAGGTTGGCTTTAAACCTGTGATCTTCCTGCCTCAGCCTCCTGAGACACTGGGATTACACTGCACCAGGCTTCCAAGAGCTTTTAAGGAAATATTTTTTCATGACCTCAGATATTCTGGGGCCAGTGAATAGAGCTTACTTACTGTCCAATGATGGTGGAATGGTTTTCCAATCACACTATCCCAGGTAGGGCATAATTATTAACACTGCCTCACAGCAGATAAACTGATCAGAAGGGTAGGAGGAACTTGTCTCTAGGCCTGGGAAAGGACAAGAAGGCTAGATGCCCACAACCAAGCACAGAGCACAGATCTGTGCTTCAGTCCTTCCCCGTCTCTTCTCACCTTGACATACCATTGGAATTTTGAACAAAGACTGACAGGTACTGAAACTGTCTTGGGGAAGATTAGCCTCAGACATTGATAAGGCATCATAGGAATGCAGCTGCTTACTATGGAAAGAGCATGACCCTGCAAAGAAAGAAAATGAATAATTGTGAAAAAGATATTTTTATACACAAAATGAAACTAGAGACTTTTCTAAGTTCATTTCTTTCTTTCTTTTTTTGTGCAAAAATAACAGCTAGACATATGCATCAAAGTTCTGGCTGGACTAGAAGTATATACCTGCGAAATGGCCACTGACAGGTCAGCCTCCTCTCATGGCTTGTCCCCTTCCCACACAAATCAGTTCCCAACCCAGTGCTTTGGTAGCACAATGGAAGAGTGGGAAGAGTCCCAAGTTTGCAAGCTGTGCTTATAACCACAGTATGTTCTCTATCACTAAGGGACTTTGTGGCCTTGGAAAAATCTTTCAACCTTTTTTGCACCTTGGTGATCTTCTCAGTGAAAGGGGGTGCTCCTACTTTCCCAATGCCAACGGTTTGTTGTGAGGGTCAACAAGAAAAGACAAAGGGAAGACTGTCCAGGGAGAACTGAAAAGTACTGTGCACACCTGTGAGTTCTGTAAAACCAAGCTGTAAGGTGGGTGTTCTTTAGAACATGGCTTCCCTGCACAGAGGATCCCACTAACCACAAATATAAAGCCACAAGTGATGACACATTTAAGAACTACTGAAGAGTGCGTGCATTTCTACTCTCTGAGGGGCCTCCTGGTGAACATTTGATTCCTTTCAGCTTTCTCGAGGAGGGAACACATTTTCCTGAATTCTGCCATTTTTTTCTCATAAAAAGTCCCCTCCCCCTCTTTATGCAACACGTGGTGATATGAAGGACAGTGAGGGTTTGACTTTGCGGTCCCTCTGGATATATTACCCAAATTAAGATTTTATAATTACTTTCATCAAAGGTATGTTGTCAGAGGCAAGCAAGACAAAGTACTGGATTTCCATCAAGAACTGGCAAAATTTCATAAATCCCAAGCCCTGAATTCTTCAGATTTCAGAGTCTCTAGATCAATTTCAGTAAAACAAAGAGGCTGAAGGAGGGGGAAAAACTGTATCACCTTGAAACCATTTTGTATTATGCTGAACTAATCCAGAGAACTTCCCCCTGTCCCACCACTCAAGACTTAACATTCTTTGCCATTGTGCCAAATTTAGAATTTGGGGCCAGGGGGTGTGGGTGGCAGGGAAATGTATATTTTATTTTATATTCACTCAAGTCTTTACTTCAATTTTTATTACAGGCCCCTGAACTCCCTAGGCAGGAAGAAATTTTGAATAAACTCTGCTTTTAGTGACCAGGAGTAGAGACATAAAAGAAGCTTTTCAGCCTCTCTGGTTACAGAGATAAGTACAAAGGGTAACTGGCATAGTCTTAGTAATAGCTGCTATAAGTACTGACCATGATTTGAATCTCTCCATAACTGATTCTGGGGAGGCTGGAATATTTATCAAGCCATTAGGAGAAGCTGTTTCTTGCTGATAAGATGGCTACAACTGATGAGGTCCACCTGAAGACAGGGACCAGGCTGGGCTGGATTTACAGCCATTTGCAGAGAGAGCAAAAAAAAAAAAGTGTTTTCCTTAAGTACCGCATGAGAGATTCATCAGCAAAATTATGCAATCTGTCGCCTGGGGCAAGCCTATGGAATCCTAACGAAGCAGAGTTGGAGGGCACCCTCACATAGAAGGTGATTGGATACCACACTCTGACTTGTCCACCAAGTCACAATTTCACTGATTTGGAGGCTGAGTGAGTAGGGAGGAGATGGGATGAATGAGATGGAAAAGCTATTAATCTGTGGATCTCACCTTTCAGAAAAAATCTCACACTGAATTACAAGGTGACAGATGTGTGATTATCCTGGGCTTAAAAAACAACAACAAAAACAACGAAATCACCCATTTTATACAAACCAAGGGCCTTAGTTTGGGTTATTACTATAGCAGAAGAAGCTGTCATGCAGAAAACATTAAAGTTAAAGACAAACTGTAATAAAGCAGTTCTTACATTTTAGTTTCCCTTTCTGTGAAGTTTATATCTGGGTGTAACCTTGGTACGAGCTTTTATACTTCAGGGTTTTTTTTTTTCTTTTTCTTTTTCCATTTCTTTTTCTCTTTCTATATTTTGCTTTAAAAAAAAACAAATTGACTATCTCAGACTTAAAATTATGCATTTAGTTGGCTTTAAAAATTGGAACTTGTTTTTCTAGATCGATTCTATTTTTAAAAATAAAACCTGGGCTGAGAGGAGGCTATGCTGACATACCTGCTGGGTGGACTCTCCTGCAAGCCTCTAGGCCATTGCCCTGAATGTTTTTAAGGAAACAATATCATTTTTACCTTCTCAGTTAGTTTCCAAAAGCATACAGGTTTGCTTTTAATTAGGAAGATAACTTTCCCCTCTTTCTAGGCTCAGACTATTCATTGCCCAATATTTGCCTACAGGCTACTCATGAGATGTAAGTTTATGGAGGATTGCCTGGAAGATATGCAGTTAGTTTATTTGACTGAATATGCTAGATTTTTATCTCTGGATCAAACCAAGCCATCAGAGAAATGGTTATTTGCATCTTACTGGCTTTTGTTCCTCTCGAAGAAAAAATCGTTTTAATTCATGTCTGGTGCTTGCAGTGTTTGGCTTTTGGTCGGCTGTGAAGACTTCCTTAGTAAATAGCTCTATGTAATTTGCTGCTGTCAGACTGGCGGTGGAAGGTGTCATCTCTTGCCTCTCCTCCCTGTTCCATGAAACCTCTGTTTTAGAAGGAGATGAACTCAGTTCTTCCCAGCTGGGTAAAGTGTGTGTGTGGTGTGTGTGTATGTGTGTGTGTGCATGTGTGTGCATGTGTGTGTGTGTGTGTGTGTGTGTGTGTGTGTGCGCGGGGTGGTGGTGGTTCCCTGCTTCCCTTTGGTTTCATCCACAAAGACCCATAGCACCTCTGGTGGCCTCTGGAGCCTGTGTGGTGACTAGTGCTTTCTCTCTCTTCATCTTCTTGGCCACACAGTAATAGCATGGTTGTTAACAACACAGACTCTGGAGCCAGAAAGCTTGGGTCTAATGTTAGTATGGCAAACCATTGATCAAGTAAGTGAATGAATTTCTTAAGGATGGGCCACCTCTTGAGGCTGTACTGTTTGGGGCAAGTTTCTTAACCTCTCTATGCTTCAATTTTATAATCTCTCAAATAGAGATAATATTAATATCTGTGTCCTAGAATCAGGATGAGGAGTTTAAAAATGTAAAGTGCTTAGGAAAACACTTGGTACAGAATAAATTCTATATAAATGTTAGTTATTATTCTTATTAGCAGATTGGTTTCTTCAAAAAAATATTTTATTACATGGATTGGAATCAGCCACCTCAAATTATTTTGGGAAAGGAAAGGAAAAAATAATTCTAGAATGTGAAAATTAAAATGTAGGATCAAAGGGACTTCAATTAAACTCAAATAATATGCTAATTTCTACTTTAATTATCTGAATGTTTTGGGTAAAACTGCTGCTTTATCCGGATTGTTCTGGATGACTATGGCCATCTCTCTACCTCTTGTATTTCTCTCTTAAACACTGAACTCAGAGGTAAAGCAACTGAAGCCAAGTATGGCTTAAGTGAATGTTAGGACTGATTTTAAGAATAATTTCATCCTCAGTTGCCACTCCTGGAGCATTTTCCTTTCCATTTAATTTTAAATGTATGTAACCCAAGTGATTTTGGCATCTTCAAAATGTCAGTGAGATCCACAACAAAACCATATTCTGATTCAAACTCCAGTTCTTGCTGTTCTGCCACTCTCCTGGTAGCCCATGAATAAAGGACCATGGGCAATGTACCAGGATCCCGGCTCTGAGCAGCAGCCTGGGAGGCCCTTCTCCTGTACCCCATCCAGGTGGTTGTGCCCCAGCAGAGAGCCCTGGCTCCCAGAGGGCTGGGCTTTGCTTCAGAAGCAGCAGAAGTCAAAGAGAAAAATGGTTCTGTTCCAATGTGCCTTGTCCCTGCCCGGTTCAGTGCCTTCCTCCAGCACAGAAATTTCAGGCACTAGATTCTCAGTGTGGGGCTTGCTTTAGAGCCTAGACCTTATGCTGGGGCTAAGCAGATAAAATATTAAGCACCAGTGCACTCCTAGAATCTTTAGCACTGGATTCATAGGTAATGAATTTGACCTGAGGCTATCTGGGGCCTGTTGCTTTTATTTCCCACCCACAGCATACACCTTTCAGTAATGAACTTTCACTGCACAAGTTGGGGGTACACATACTGTGTCCTCAGAAGGCTTCGAAAGACTCTTCTACCAGACACTGCAGCCCTGGGGGCTCCAAACCCTCTGCCAGGAGCTGAGAGGAAGAAAAGACAATCACATTCCTGTCTTGTTTCACTGATGAGAAAACTCTACTTCTTAAGCCAAACTACTAATTTGAAACAATCTGGAGGTTTTAAAAAAATCTATGAAAATGGATTAAAGTTAAGTGGTACACCTTCCCCCCTTTCCATAATTATTTTAAATTGCTTCATTAATTGACCAACATCATCTTCTTCCATTGATCCTGGGAGGCTGGTAGCTTTGGTCTCATCATCTCTGAGCACCCAATAGAGCAGTCAAGTCTTAGAGAGGAGAGAATCAAATCTCAAGCAAATAGAGACAGGTTTTGAAAGTGGTCTCAGATGCTGGGCCTGGTGTTGAAGCTTCCATGTTTTTCTTGTTGTCTGAACTTGGTCTAAACTGATAGAGTGGGGAATGGCAATCCCCAGCATCCCTCCCCAGAAAGAAATGAAGTGGGGAGTGACAAATTTACTTTGCATAGGGGCTACCCAAATATTTTTAACAAAAGAGAGAAGCACATTTCCAGTCTAGAGAAAGTATCAGCTAGTTTGATAAGTTTTGTAGCCCAAAGTAGATTGTAGAGCTGCAAGACTTTGGAATGGAGCAAATTACATTCATTAAACTGTCAAAGAAACTTTGTTTCATGTATAATTGTGATCACAGGCCTGGGGGCGGGGCGGTTGTAATATCAGACTTTTGCTCATTGCATTTTGGAATATAAAAATTACACAGTTTAAATATAAAGTATTATTTGAAACTTGTTTTTCTGTACTGGACTCCTGAAGTCAGCTATGAGTTATTTCCTGTCTGGCATTTATGAAGGCTCTTTTGGCCTTTTAATACAATGCTCTGAATCATAGTGAGGGATTGTAGAGATTGTGTTCAGGAAATTATCTTCAAATATGCAAAAGAGTAAGTTAGTGTGGGATAAGCTTGACTGTCTGATCTTTAAATCCAGAAGAACGCTGCAAGAAAATAGAATAAGAGGTTAGTATGGGGAGAGAAAATAATTCTAATCGAATGTACTGCAATGATAAATCTATTCAAGGATGAATATGTTATGGCTAAATGCTGAGCTGTGGCTAATGTAGTATTGCAAATCATTGAACAAGTTAATGAATGAATTTGTCTTCAGTGATTATCAGGCTTAGGGACTGTTTCTATTGTATGGAAAACCCAACCCAAACTGATTCGAGAGGAAACTTATTTGCTGATGTAACTAAACATTCCAGGCATATCTGGTTTCAGGCAAAGCTTTACTTAGTAGGGATATCAGGACCAGCCTAGGTACTTGTTGACATGGCTCTGTTGTCTGCTATGTGTTGGATTAATCCTTAGGCTCCACACAGGGTTTATAGGTGGTTAAAGCTGCTATTTACTTTTGTTATGTTCAAAGTAAGGTCCAAAAGTTTCATTAAGAGTTTCATGACATCACACTAGTTCTGATCCCTTTCCCTGAACCAATTGCAGTGGCCAGCAGATCCTTAAGTTCTGATTGGCTGGCTTTAGGTCATATATCATGAATGGAGTTAAGGTTGGGGTCAGTTCTGCCATTATTACTATGGAGTAATATGGAGTAATCCTGTTATGGTTCAGTCCTGCCAAGGGAGTCTTCTCCCAGGTCTGTAGCTTTCCTCCAATTCTGGTTACAATATTCCATCCTCCTATCCCTATAAACCTAGTGGCACTTATATTTTGTCAATATTCTTAGTTACTGTGATTCATAGTATCTTAATGATTCTCTTATTCTTGATCACATCTTGGGAAATAGTTTTTTTCACTGTATTTTCTTTAATTAACCCTATAAATCTACCATTTCTGGCCTGAATTTCAACTGATACAGACTAAGTGGTTGGGAGTCATTCATCTCTACTTTGTTTAATGGTTTTCTTCATTGTACTTCAAAACTACCTTATTTTAAAATGGAATATATTTTAATATATGTTGTTTAATTGTGAATATAATCCCTATTCTCTTGTTTGATATTTAAAATCTACTGGATGGGAAAAGGTTTGCAACAAATCTTTAAATGCAGATACATCTAAGGAGGAAGAAGTGGCTTTGCATGAATTGCCAGCATTTTCTTTTACTCTGGGGGAAAGCTGACCTTTCCTCAAACCTTTCTCTACAGGATGACATTATGAAGTAAGGCATCTTCCGCCTCAAAGGGCACTGTTTGGTCTGGGCTTCATTCAAAGTGTATAGAGTCCAAGATGAAAGTAAATCTGGCACTTTTACCAGAGTCATTTGGGGGAATATGCCATTTAATCTATTGGATAATAATGGAAGAAGTCCCAGAGTCATTTCCTAGAATTAATGAGAAAATGGCATGAGGGAACAGCAAGTTCCTCCCTTATTTATTTTGCTTAATTGGCGTACATGTTTGTTTGGGGAACTTTAAAAAGAAACTTGGCAATAGATATGTGAACACATCAAGTAGAGTTTGGATTGCTTACTCTTCCATGAGAGTTAAATCTGGCAAAAACACTAAGTTTATTTAAGAGCAATTAGTTGAAGGCCAACAAAGAAAATAAACCTTCCTTTCTATCTTTCCAGTTTTGTGTGTTCCCTTGCTAATAAGCCTCAAAGACTGCCCTCCAGACAACAACTTAAAATTTTAAAATATGTTATTAATGTAATTAAAGTCACATTTAAATTCTGCATGGCATGTAATAATATTTCTGAGAGAGTGATCTTGATATGATTTTTTCAGTGAATGTCCTTATCTAAGTGGCAAGCATCTGCTAAGAAAAAATATACAATATGTTTTTGATGCTTAGCTCCTCAGTAGGAATCAGGTGTAAAGTTGCAGAGAAATTTAACATAATAAATTTAACATCATAAATATAACATACATACATACATACATTATTCTTACTACAAGTTTGTACAAATATGCAAGGTAGTTTTTGAAAGGTTTTCTCTTAGCAGCACATTTTATTATTATCAGAATATTCAGGCATGTTACTAAAATGTAGGCAATAATTTAAATAATTATCAACAAATTTGCTTTAATGGCCAAAGTTTCTCTGCTTATATATCTAACTGAGCTAATTAAATCCATAAATATGAGACTGGAATAATAATACTACTGGTTGAGTTTTCTGGGGGTATGATTAAAAGGTTCTATGAGAGACTAACCTTCAGATATTATGCTGGGGACAGCCTTTCAAAGAAACGATAGCGATAAGGCTTCAGGAGAGAGAGACAACACTGGAATAAAAGTTCAACATGCCCCAAAGGATTCTGACAGTGCGTGATGACTGGAGGCCTAAGAGCTAATAAAAGATAAACTTTCTACAGAAGAGCTGTCAAAAACAAAAGAGAATAAATAAAAAGGAAAAAAAATGGGGGGCGGGGAAGGGACTAAGAAATAGCCCCAAGAAAGAAAACTTGGGCAAGCTCTCTTTTTACAGCAGAACAGACGGAAAAGATTAAAATGAAGATACATTAAACTATCATACATTTTTCTGTCTTTTAAAATGCATTTCTAGAACTGACCTTTATAAAGTTTATTTCTACTTTCTGGCTGAGTGGAAGAATGAAAGATCACTGATAAAACTCTCTTAATCCTTCAGTCTTTTGTGAATGAGTGAATAATAAGAACGTTTTTCTATACCTAGTCAGAAATCACATTTTTCTGAGGCCACAGAGAAAGGGAACAGAGTGGGTCAGCTGAGGGTTAGATTATTCTCTTTCAGTACCTCTTGGTTGGGCCAGGCCTGAGTAAGAAAAGGGCTGGTGGCTTTTTCTCATCTAGGTTTACCTTTCCAGAACAATCAGATTAGCTTAATGTGGAGGAGATGTGGATGGGATGGAGAACCCTTTTTTAGTCTCTTGTATTGGAAATACGAATTCCATGGGAAGAAGAATCTATCCTCTGCTAGTAGAATGTAGGTACAGACAGGACCTCCGAAAAGTTTGCATTTCATTTGAGTGAGTGAGGCTGGCCTGGTGTTCCTAGGTCAGTGGAAGCTAAAGCTAAGGCACAGCAGGGCAGAGAGGCCACCCACCTTCAGGCATCTGCAACCTTTAATGGGCCCCCTGTTTGGAAGGTCCCCATGCTTAATTGAAAACTCTGCTCTTCTTTGTTTTGAAAGTCTTAACACTTTTTGAATGGTGGGCCCTGTAATTTCATTTTGCACTTGGTTCTGTAAACTGTTAGGCATAAGCTTAAGTATAAACTTCCCCTAACTTGGAATATCCAAAGCATCCATAACTGTTTAAGAGGACTTTCTTTCTACCTTTCAAAAACAGCTTATGGTTGGTCTCAGAAAAGTAGAAGAATGTGGCCCAAACCTTCACACTTCACTCAGAGCTTCAACATCCAACACTGCACTGGCCAAAGGTACATTGGACCATAAAAATCTTTAGGTGCTTAGAACTAAACCATTGGTTCTAAGTCATTTGCCTTTTCTGTATCACATTGCAGTGAGTATGTGATAAGAATCTGATAAATCACAACATCCTCAGTGCAAAGTCACATTCCTCTAAAGCTAAATGAGGGAAGAAGCAGTCAATAAGAATTCATCGATCCCCATGGGCTGTTCAGTAGTGTTGTAGTAAGTGCTATCTCTACCTGTTTATACTTCTTTTTTACTATTCCCTCTTTCACATGAATATTTTATGGTTCCATAAAGATCCCAACCGACAATAAGACAGTATAGCATATTGGTTGAGAGAATGAGCTCAAGGCTGGAAGATTTGAGTAAAATTCCTTAAGCCAGCATTTCCTAACTGTGTAACCTTGAGGAAATGCTCTTTTCCCTGGGTAAGGGTGTCTTCAGACATTAAGAGGGTAAATATGGGTACCTACTTTATTATTTTCATGTGAGAATTAAACGTGTTAAACTAACTGCATTAAAAATGTTTGTTAAGTATTTCCTAATCTTAAAACTATTTGTTTATGGACATTTCAGACAGGAGTTGTGCATGTTTTTGATGCCCAAAAGTATGTACATATATAGGCCTAATCTTCCCCTTCCAAAAAAAAAAAAAATCTCTGGTGGTAAGATTAAGTTAGAAAACATCACAATTCTTAGCGCTTATTACAATTTTAAAGAAAACCATATATATTGAAATTTTTAGTAGCTTTAGATGCAGAAATTAAAAAGTTATAGTTCGACAGTAAAGTTAATTCATAGGCCTCTACAAGAAAAAGAAGAAATGTGTCTCTTTCACCAGTCAGTGGCCTATAATTGATTGTAATTACCAGTTTGTACAGGACTGTATGGGTAGGAGGGTCAAAGATTGCCAAGAACTTTCCCACTGCTCAGCAGCTAATGGGACACAGCTGCAAGGGAAATAAAACAGTGTAATTAAAGTTTAGTCTCTTTTGTTCCCTTCTTTAAGAAATACAGTTCCAATTTTCATGGCACCAAAGAAGTAGTGAAGAGATCTTCATGTGCTGTAGGGAGAAAGAATCCTTTGTATGACAAAATCTTATTTATCTAGGATTCTTGGACTGGCCTTCGCCATCTTCTTAATGATTAAAATCTGACCTCAGCTAACAGTTCTTTGATTGGGAGATGCTCTTTAGGTACATTAATATTTAAAAGGACTAAGGAAAAGGTAAAGAAGAAAAAGAAAATCTGAACATTCCAAATGATCCTCCCTTTCTCTCGCTGTTCAGCTTGCACATTATATCTAGTTTCCACATTTCTTTGATTTACAGAATCAAAGGTAAAAGGTCTATATGTCAGGCAGTTTCTAAATGTTGTCTTATTTTTTAAAACTTACAAGCTTCTCCAATATCATGGAAATAATTTCTGTAGAAAACAGTTTAATATCTCTTTATGACATTACTAATTAAAACACCTATAGTCAAGCAAGTCAATTTATAATTCACTAGTGATCTTTATGAGTTTATTTTGCTTTCATACTCATACATATGATTATAAAACAAATAAGTTAATATCTAAACTCTGGTTGTATTGAATGCTAATTTTATAACTATTTTTTTTCTTATTTTAACAATAAAAATACATTCATTAAATTAGTCAGGAGTTCTCTACCCATTATATCAAAAAAGGGTAAGGAAAGTCATTTTTTACTTCTCCACCTAGAGAAAAGCATTTTCATGGATGGATATGTAGAATTATTTCTTCACATACATATGTGCAAACTCAAACATATACAAAGGTATACATACACATATACACATGCACACTAACACACAGGATATAGGGTTTATGACATGCATATATTTCAAAAGAACATATGGTTTTCCTATGTATTATTACACATCCCATTATGATAATTATATACTGTAATAATTATGATATATTACAAGAAAATATATACAAAGAAATATCTAATATCTATGCCAATTATGCAAGCAGAAATACAAATTACATAATTTCATTCTTAAAATAGAGCATCATGAATTGTTAAATCTGTCTCGGTAGTGTTTCAATTGGTGTTAATGTCTTTACAGGTCTAGCAGTTTAGGAAAAATTCATTTCCTTGGAAATTAGGATAAATTATTAGTGAAAGTAAAGTGACTTTTGTCACATCCTTAATCTAATATTTTAATCTAGTTTTTTCTTTTGACTTTACAACTCAGCCCTATACTCCATTTTTTTTTTTTTTTAGGAACATCGTGATTACATTTTCTCTTGTTTTCCCCAAATTCCAATGAAGTCACACCTGAATTCCTACCAACTTTCCCTTTAAATCGTATGTATGCTTATTTATCTCTATTCTTTCTACATCAAAATTTACCTGCTCCTTTTCTTAACCAGTTATCTGTTGAAACATAATCCTGCTTAATAAATATGTACTCTTAACTGAATTGACAAAGTGATGGGTCAAATGCTTTGTGGGGTTTCAGAAATAAAATAGGTGCAATTTATAAGCTTATAGTATGGATAATTATAATAAAATAAGGGACACGATCAGGGTAAATAGTGGAGGACAAATACAGTTCCAAAAGAATCACATGCCAGAGAGTGGGAGAGTGGTAGTGGGAGGTAGTTCCATAAATGATGTACCATTTCACTGAATCACATCTGGAAAAGGACAAACAATGCACAACATCTTCTTCTGAGATTCAGGCTTTGACTGATTTTCAGAGACTATTTTTTTATAGATGTTTTATGTTCACAGCAAAATTGAATAAAGGGTTTTTTCCATGTGTTATCTGCACTGTAGCATTCACAGTCACACCGGCTACCAGCATCCCCCTCCAGAGCAGTACATTGGTTACAATTGATGGTTTGGGGATTATTTTAAAAAATAAAATAAAGAATTAGAATAACAAAACATCCATTTTCATATCCAATGACTCTCTTAGTACAACTGATCACAAAATACTAAAAATTGTCCCAAGGTGAATATAAACATAAGATTCCTCTAATAATTCTATGGAGACTCAAATGCCCAATTGGCTCTGTGCATCATTATGATGACCATTTCCTCTCACTCTCCATAATTCCTAACGCCCTACATCTCGACCCTTTGGAACACAATGACAGTCCTTGTTAACCATTCCCCATATGTTCCACCTAAACTATGTAAGATTACTTTATAATATTTCTCTTGTGAGAAAACTGACTCTCCCCAGTGGACACTTCTTTTCTGGGAGCTATCTCAGATGGAGAAAGATTTCCTTTATCTAACTTGCTTCCTTTGCCCCAGAGACAGGCAAATCTCTACTTGACTTTCTTTATTGCTCTTTCCCCATCATTATTTTCTTTTCCACAAGTCCCAGATTTTATTCTCATGTCATTAGACATGTCAATACACACTGTTTTGTAATCTTGAGATACCAAGCCCTGGGTCACTCCTGCCCCATTCCGGTGCTCCTGATCACTGTGACTGTATTCTTTCATAATGTTGCCTTAATTCTTCATCATGAAAATCTTCTGGGTGGTAGTTCTAACACTCCAGGTCCTCATTCCCTTAAACTTCTCTCCTCCACTAAGATTCCTCTCCACCTTCATTAGCTACTATTTCCATGGTCACCCCAGCTCTTATAATTTAAATTTCTAGCTTCCTCCTCTTCCTCTATGACCTTCAAATTTTTTATACCACACTCTCTTGTGACACCACAACTGCAATACTTCTACGTCATTTGTCCTAACTTAATATCATTCTTACTCTCCTCATCTCCCTCCTGTCCTTAACTCCATCCCTATCCTGCTATCCAGGTTAATTTCATGGTGATCATTATTATTGCACTATTTTGCTTCCTTGTGAATTTCTCTCTCTCTCATTTTGTTGTACTTGCTTGTCAAATCCAAAATGGTATTGTAAATAAAGCCCCTTCTATTCTGTGCCTAAATCTTTCAGCTCAGTTTGATTTGGAAGTGTACCTCTATACTGATTGATCTCACTCTAAATTCATGAATGTTCAAGTGGGCCATTAATATTACCCAGGATGGACTGTATTTCCCTAGGTGATTTATTTTCTCTCTCTTCCTATTGTATATACCTATTTACTCAGACTTCACATTCTCACTAGCCCATGCAGAAATATGTTAGCCATTGTAGTAGTTCCACATGCTGTAGGCATTACATTTACCTCCCAACTCTGATTTTATTTTCATTACTATGAATTGAATGTTGATGGTCTCAGTCAGGGACAAACCCTTCACTTATTTTCAGGAATCTTTCTTCTCCCCTTTTAAGGATATTGTTCCTTTAATTTTTCCCTCTCCTGTGTCATCAATTCATACCTCCAGACTTGATAACCCCAATTTAATATGTACATACATTATTTTCCCATGTTTAAGAAAAACATAATCAAAACTCTTCTCCTCATCCAATCTCTTCATCACCTATAATTTCATTATATCAAAACTCCTAAAGTATTTACCTATTCTTTTCCTCTCTAGAGTCAATTCTCCAATTGTGTTTTCAACTTATTAAAGTGAGACTTAGAATTCACTTCTCCATCAAAACTGTTTAATAAATTTATTGATGATTTCCATGTCATTAAATCTAGCAGCTATTAATTACTCCTCATCTTGTTCATCTTTCAGTAGCATTTGCTTTAGATCAACACTTTTGTTTTCTTCATCTGCATAATCATTCTTTTGGTGATCTCACCCAGATTATAGCTTTAAAGAGCATTTCTGTAGCCACATCTTACAAATTCATAGCTGTAGCCTTTATTCCTATGACAAATTATAGATTTCCACTTAGCTTCCTATTTTACACTTTAATTTGGGATTTTAATGGTCATTTCATTTAAAAAAATTAGTTGTAGTTGAACACAATCCTTTTATTTATTTATTTATTTATTTATTTTATGTAGTGCTGAGGACCAAACCCAGCGCCAAGCACATGCTAGACAAGTGCTCTACCGCTAAGCCCTAGGCCCAGTCCCAATATAATGGTCATTTCAACTATAACATATTGAAAACTGAGCTCCTGATAATTCCCTTCACACCTATTATACTTAGAAACTCTATTCTTCCTGTTAAATAGTCCAAATCTTTTTCACTCCTATCTTTATTCAAAGTCATATCCAGTATGACAGAAAACTTGTTGAATTTAGCTTCAAAAGCTATGCAAAATCTGGAAAGTTCTCAATAATTCTGTTATTCAGGTTATCATTGTCTCTTGCTTAGATTACTGCAATAGTCTCCTAACTTTTCTACCATTGGATCTTTCCCTGGCACATCAATTACCAGAATAGTAACCAGAATGACCTTTAAAAGGGGAGTCAGATTATATCATTCTTTTTTTTTTGAGAGAGAGAGAGAGAGATGGTGCTGAGGATCGAACCCAGCGCTCTGTGCATGCCAGCCGAGCGTGCTACCGCTTGAGCCACATCCCCAGCCCAATATATCATTCTTTTACTTAGAACTCCTCAGACTTTCAAAAGCCAATTCTTTATATGTTGCTTTAAAGATCCTGCATTATCTGCCCCATCACCTCTCAGACCTCATCTCTTAATAATTTCTAGCTTAATCCATTTCAAACTGCAAAAACAGAAGACTGATTTTTGCCTCAGAGCCTTTCCAATTTGCACTAATTTTGGCTGATATTTTCTTTCCCAAATAAACAAACATATGGCTCACTCCCTCTCAAGTCTCGAATTTTTGCTCAAATGCCATTTACCTCAACATTCTCCCCTTATCATTCTAATTAAAATTACAACCTTCATCTTCTTTTCCTCTTCCTGACTTTATTTTTGTAGATGGTAACCAACATGACCTCACATACTTTAGCAAAAGTAGATTATTTGATTACACTTTTATATACACAAGAAAAAATGTTTTTAGAATATAGATTATATTATAGTGCCAGAATTATGTATGACTTGAATATAGAATTAATACATATAGGAAGAGGGTTAGACACAGAAGGTGAATAGTTATAAACTGGAAAAGGGGAGTTAAAATTGGATTATGGGATGCCTAAATGATTTGATTTTATTTAGTACTCATTAGGACACAGGAAGAACTATTAAATAAAATGCTACTTTAAAAATATGAGCACTTACCTCTAGTAATACACCCAAACCTATAAAATGATGCAATGCCATTCTTCCAGAAATACTTTACAGAAAATGTTGAGAAATAGACTAATGCTGACATTTCAGCTACTTTATAAACTATTGAGAGACACTTTGAGAAAGTGAGTTTCTGACATCCTTCAAGTCATATCTTCGTTCAAGAAAATGACAAGAAAAGGGATGACGCTCATGGTGACAGTCCAGGAGCTGAGTATTCACCTCAGGGTATAGAACAGCCCTGTTCATATTTGCACTTGATTCCAAACATATTTACTTGGTCATGTTCCACTCCTCAGGGTGTACACCAGAAATTCTGTAAGCACAATGCTGTGTTTAGCACCACCCATCCTTGATATGATTTGTTCTGTATGGATCAGCAGAATCAAATTTCATAATTTACTGTATATCTTTTCACATGTACAAAGTGGCAAATTGTTCTTTCTTATGAATTTGCCTAAGATATTCAGAATTGTAGCCCTGACTTCTGCAACTTCTGCTCAACTTCTGCTGAGCGACACGTACACCTTTGCTGTGCTAAGAAAAAATTGGGGTAATGGAGTAAGTGGTGAGGATATTTGGGATTCTTACAGTTAGTATTGGTGTTGGGACTTAGACTTTGTATTAGTTACATAGTAAGATGGCAGATCAGAACAAAGAGCACAAATCAAGTACTTATAACACATTGCAATTGAAGGGATTTTAGAGATCATCTCCAGTATTTCATTGAGGCCTAGCAATATAACATGATATTCAAGGCCACTAATGACCCAGGTACTTTTAAGGCAGTACTGAAAAACAGTGTTCTATTTCTACTGAAGCACCATATTTTTTTTCCTGACTCCAACAGATATGCCCTTGAGATCCTAACACCTCTTTTGAAAAGAATGTAAATCTGTAGTGTCAGAATATGTTCTGGGGTATAAGACAAGGTTGAATATCCATATTTAAGAGAATGATTGATGTATTGGTCTGTTATTGAGACAATAAACCATCCCTAATCTTAAGGAATTGCCCCAAATATGTATTTTTAGAATTTATGTGCAGGGCCAGTTGTAGGAAATCTGCTTTTGTGTATGACCCAGCTGTGCTTGTTGGGAGATATTCTGGTCTGTTCTATGTGCTTCCTCATTCTCTTTGGACCAGATACTGCCAGGTACATGTTCTTCTAAAGGCAGATGGCAGGAGCACAAGAGAGTGAGTGGAGATGTGCATTGTTTAAGAATACACATTGCATTGTCCAAAACGAAACATACATAATTACTTTATAAAAATCCAATATCTCACAATCTGTTATTTGAAATTAATTTTAATTACTTATACAATACAATAACTGAAGCATTTTCTCTTACCTATGAACTTAATAATTTTTCTGTTTACCACTCCTTATTTCATTCATAGAATAGAATTCACTTTCCCCTTTTATGAATATATCAATTTTATGTGTAAAATAAATGGATTTGTAATGTAATTTTAGAATATGCATTCCTATTACATTGCCTATTTTAAGAAGAATGATTGGGCATAAATCCTAGGAAATCTATAAAAAGTTTCATATGCCATTGAAAGAATATTTTCATTTTCTACTAAGTGTGTCTTTTATTCATTATTTAACAAGGAATAATTCTTATTCTTTAGGCTATAATTTCTTCCAATTTTATTACCTTACCTAACTTTTTTTTTCTTTTGAAAAAACTGTCTCTTGACTTTGCCTACTTTCATCTCTCATCTAATTTTCTTAGAAAGTTGGTTACTAAATGGAATAGTGCATAGAATTAGTGAGGCCACAGCTATATTTAAACCTTCACCTTGAACAACAAAATCTATTCTAAGGTCACAGTTTGTATATCAAGACCCAGCCTGTTGTGCTAATTGCCCACACTTTTGCTTCTAAATTAGGAATGATTCAATCTCAACACAAACATATGAAAAGAATGGAAAATGAACACATTCATTGAAAACAGATTAAAGATATCACCTATGGAACCAATTGATTATGTATTCATTATTTCTGTGATCATACCTTGCAACATGTAATGGAAATTTATCTTTCTGAAGCAAGATTAAGTCTCTATGTAACTCATGGAGCACAAAAAAGAAAGGTTGTCTGAGAGACACTGTCAGTGCTCTGCACACAGATCCTTGAATCCCCAAAACATTTTTAGGCATGATGTACAATGGTGAGCTCATTTTATAAGCCAACATTAGTATTTGTTAGGAAGCTAGAAACCACATTACCTTTGTCCACAGAGAGCCAAATTTGCCTGTAAATTTACATATCATTGGTACTTTTAACCCATACCTGAGGGAAATAAGAGTGTGAACAGACAATCTGGAAGTGAAAACTGCACTGTTTCCACAGCTTCTCTTTCAAACTGAGCCAAAGTTAACAAGTAAAACTTCACCTGACAGTGTAGTCATTCACGCCCCTTCTCTTCCTATACCTATTCCTCCACTCCTCTGTAAGTAAAATTCCCTGAAGGTCCATTCTCAGGCATTCTTCCATTCTTTCTGTCATGTTTTTGCCAGGTCCTGTAACTCCTTCAATAAATAATACGTTCATCCTTTTAGCAAGTCTTATCTTTCCTAGTAGTCCTGCTGAAACTTGACCTAGTTATTGAATTAATAGCCAGAAAGAGCAGATGTCAATTACTGAGAAAGAAAATTATCAGCTTGCAAGGTGTCTGCCCAGTTGAGCCTTTTGTATGATTATCAGACTAGAAGCAATGCTATACTACAGCAAGCCATTCTGACCAACAAACCAGGTCCAATATTCTTTTGTGAATACACTCAGTTAATCCTACCCCAAATCTCAGTGTTCTGATAGTTTCATGTCTAAACTGTAAAATTAGTATAGGAGATGTTTTTTTTTTTTCTATTTTCAGGATTTGCACCTAGCCCTTTTTGTAGTTCTGCTTCTCTCTTCACCAACTCTATGATTGATATCATTGATTTGGTCATAATACGCCATTTGGGATGACTCTTCCAAACTTGGAAAAAATGATGATTCATATTAAGTGAAGCAGTGCTGCCACAAATGCCCTACTGACATATTGTAGAAGGCTCATGAAGGTGGCCTAAGAGAGATAGATATTCTAGAATGATCCATTATGAAAAATCCAATGACCTTGATATCTTGCCCCAGTTGTCATTTGTCTCAAATGGCTCAGAAGGCATTGGCTTCACTGAGGTTATGACACTGATTGTGAGGGGACAAGATCAAGCATCCCAGAGAAGCTCAGTATGAACCATTCCTAAAATAATATGGATTTTAATGAGAGATGTAGCATTTATAAAACTGGACTCTCTAGCAAAGAAGATTATAAGAATAATGGGGTGAAGTGAAAGTAATGCTCTCTTTTTTTTTTTTGTATCAGGGTTTGAGCTCAGAGGCACTTAACCATTGAGCCACATCCCCATCCCTATTGTGTATTTTATTTAGAGACAGGGTCTCACTGCTTGCTCAGTGTCTTGCTTTTACTGAGGCTGGTTTTGAACTCGTGATCCTCCTGCCTGCCTCAGCCTTCTGAGTTGCTGGGATTACAGGCATGTGCCACTGCACCTGGCTGGAGTGATGCATCTTTAAAATAAAGGACATCAAATTTCTGTAGAAAATTATGGGATACTAATCCCTAGATGGTTCTAAGATGTACAGCATCATTAAGTGGACAATGAATATGCATGAGGAAGGCCACTAATGGCAAGTTATATGGCAGTAATTACTTCTGTCTTTCCCTAAAGGATTCTATGGCCATTTCCAAACACAACTGTTTCAGATATGGCATCCCTACCTGAATGGATGAATCTGATCTCTGATACATAGGGTACAAATTAATCTATAAATGTGTGTTCTTTTTAATACCTGTTGGGAAGGAAAATAAAAAATGGTTTGAATACACATTAAGTGGACACGTACACCTATTTATTGACTTTGCTTGATATTTCACATTTATCTGGTTTCATTATTTTCCAAGTTTCAATCCCCCTCTTTCTTACTGTATTCTTGAATACTTTTGAATATGTCACTTTTCATGAATATTTATCTTAGAATCTGTTTCTGAGTAACTCAACTTATGACATGTTTCATTCCATGTGGGTCTTTCTGCAAACTGGTCGCAATCAATATTGAATGAAATTGGCCAATGACAAAAAAAAAAAAAAATTTAAAAAAATATAAAAAAAACAGCATTTCAGCCTAAGTCATGAGATAATTCTGCTTACACAAATTGTATTCAGTGAAGTCTTTTTAATAGAATACTCATGTTTTGGTTTGTCTTTTACCACAATGTCTCAAAATATAGTCCCTGAGATCCAAGGAAAAAAAGTCCTAGTGTGCCATACCTTATATCTGAAGGGAGTTTATTTCCCCACATGCTTGCAGAAAACAAAACAACAGCAAACAAACAAAACTACAGTTTATCCATTAGTGGGTTTTTTTTTTTTGTAAAGGAAGAAATAAAATCCCATAATTTCTTACCTTGGAGTTTATGAGGCTTCATTTGTCAGTGTAGCTTGTTTAAAAATTTTGTTTATTTTATTTTTGAAGTCCTGAATATCGAACCCAGGACCTCATACATTCTACACAAGTGTTCTACCACTGAACTATATCCTCACCCTTTCTGAGGATTAATTCTAAGCGGAATAGTAAAACAAAACAAAACAAAAACATAAAAAAGAAGATATTGGTAATGACATCCCTGTGATCCACAACCACTATGACTTTATCTGAGCAAAAGGTTCATAAGAAGTCAACTGACTGTGCCTAGAAATTATCTGAACAGCCCCAGCAGAACACTGAGCAAAAGCTGATGGCTGACCAGGGCTGAGGAGCCAGTGAATAAACCATTTTTCTCCCATCTTCAATTCTTCCTAAACCCTTTATATGCCCTAAGAGATACCCTATTAACTTTCATTTGAACCGGTAAAAGAGAGACCAAAGTAAGGTAAAGGACTATGTAGATGAGATTGAAGGGGGAAATTATTTGTTATCTTAAAGAGATTTGTATAAAAGGATAAGTATACTGGGATTTTAACAGAATGTATCATTTAATTCAGAAATTTCTACCTATCTTTCCTCAAAATATCATGCATATTGTAATTGGGACTTACTGACATCATTTAGTGACTAATGAGTTTTAAAATAAGGTAGAAATTTTGCATTCTTCTGAAAGGTCCAGGAAGAAAATAGGGTTACAGTTATTTTTTATGAACCAAAGCAAATTTTCAAAATTAGGTATTCTCACATTATACCTAAATGTACTCTTGAAGTCTTATGAAGACTCTTGATATAGTTCAAAGAATGCTTTTCAAAATACACTTATTTCTCTCTTTTTCTCCAGCATAACCAGCATAACTAGCTTGTTATAAATCTGCAGATCCAGGTTACATAAAATTTTAGTTTCTGTGTCTGGCATTTGAGGAGTGCATTTCAACTGAATGAGACCTCAGACTTGCATAAAAGCTTGCTGTTCTTTTTGTGATTTGAAGGTTCCTTTCTGATTCAAAAGACAAATGTGAAGATTTACCCAGGACAGTAATGGCAGCATTAAATGCACAATAAAATTATTCTATCCTTTTTGTCATAAATAATCATTTTCTCATGGGAAAGAAAATCCTAGTGTATTTTCAGCTTTGATAAACAAATCAATTTTGGGTTACACTTTATATTTACTTGTGTTCAGAAATATGAAATATTGGTAACTGGGCATGAGGTTTCCTTTGACAATAGCAATTCTTGCTTCCTGGGAACTATTTGTTATGATTTCATTTCACTGTAAATTTAAGAAGAAGTTTTCATATTTTTTCCATTAGTTTTGAGAGTAATGATCATCAGAGGAAAGGTTAAAAAGGAAAAGAAAAAAACACCCCCCAAATAAAAAAGAAATCAAAACATAAGCCCTTTATTTGTTTCAGTTACAATTTCAGCTACTGCTTTTGTCAGATAAGAGAGCAACCTCTGATATTTAATCAAGAAGTATTAAAATATTTAGATTCTGTATCATGCAATATTTACATTCAGACTTAGTTTAGTTTTTGCTTTTAGTAAAAGCCCCTTTGCATTCATTACCTTATTCTCATAACCTTGTATGCAAAATAGTTACATCCATATATCAGAAGAGTTTGTGCAAGGCATGCTAATCAGCCATGAACAACAGATAAGAAAGAGGCAGAGCATGTGACACACTCATCATCCCTCTCCCCAAAGCAATACCCTGCTTCTATATGGAGTGGAGCATCTGCCTCTACTGTAAAATGAGTAAAAATATCCAAGCAAAAACTCATCTTTGTTTTCCTTGCAGATTGCACAATTTATCTCCAATAACACACACATTCATCGTCACCAAAGCTCAGTGGAATAATTACGAGTATTTACTGAATAGACCATGCAAAGCCATATGCTGTTGGTGGAAAGAATGTGGAAGAGATACTGAAAACTGGCACAAATAATAAGACTGCAAAGTCAGCCACTTACAGTAAAGCAGCATTTGAAAATTGTGTATGCAAGGAGAGTGGCCTAAAGCTATAAATAAATTCCTGGATTTCCATGAAGAGTAGTACGATAGGGCAAGATAGGAACTTCACAATTTCGGTTACAACACACAAAATCTTTTAAAAAATAAATTATTGGAATGGAACATTAATATAAGTTATAGATATACACCTATATATCCATAAACATACACACACACACACACACACACACACACATATATATATATATATATATATATATAGAGAGAGAGAGAGAGAGAGAGATCTGCATTTCTTATAATGTGCAATTCTGTAGGATTTAAAAGAAAGCAGGAATCTGAGAAAGTGGTGGAGAAAAATTCTATGAATATTAAGACTAGCTTACAAGCTACTGTGAAGAAACATGGCAAAATGACAATCTTTTATATTTGCATTGGGTTTTGCAGTCTACAAAACTCTTTTCTCATTTTGTTCTTTTGATAGCTGTTGCTAGATATTATTGTTCTCATTTTATTGAAGTTAAAATAGAGTCACAAGATTTTAAAGTATTTGTCCATGTTTACAAATACATAAATGGAAAACAATGTCTAGGAATCATATCTCCATACTTTTATCTAGATTTGGCAAATGCATAGTAGCTGAAATATAAAAGGAAATGAAAACTGTTAGAATCACAGGCCTATATAAAATGCAAATCAAAAATCTTTGCTTCACTAAGCTAAAAAATGATGGAAGACAATAGAACATTCTAGGAAGGAAACCACAAGATATTATGTTGAGGTTAGGGCCCTAGAGAAACAGATATAACATCCATAGCCTGAAGCAGTACCATTGTTACATGCTTATTTTCTATGTGAATTCATTAAAAAATTATAAGTTTTAAATGTTTTAATCATATTTTTTGCTGCTCTTACTAAAAGACTGACCAGAACAATTTTGGAGGAGGAAATGTTTATTTGGGGACTCATGGTTTCATAGAAAGCTGGCTCCACTCCCTAGAGCTCAAGGTGAGGCTGGATATCATGGCAGAAGAATGTGGGGTTTAGGGAAGCTCACATGATAATCAGGCAGTAGAGAGAGTCTCCACTTGCCAAATACAAATATATAATCCAAAACCACGCCCCAAATGCCCCATTTTCTCCAGCTACACCCTACTTGCTTTCAGTTACCACTCAATTAATTCCATTGGGTGATTAATTCACTGATTGAGTTAAGTCTCTCGTATTCCAGTCATTTCTCTTCTAAATCTTCTTGCACTATTTTACACATGAGCTTTCGGGTGACACCTCACACCCAAACCATAAAATTAAGTGCTTTTTCTTTTTCTTAATTTTCAACCAATCCCATTTCATTTCAGAATTTTAAATCAAATTATTTTATAATAAATCAGGTAGCTTAAGAAAACTTAGCTTTTGTGACATATATCCTCTCTTTTTCTGTCACTATCCCCCCTATTCACCACACTCATCACTACTTCACTCATCCTTTTATCTATTATCTGCTCCTCAAACTATGATGTAAACACTATAGAAGACAAGAAGATGTGTGTTCACCATCACTGTAGCAATGGTACCTAGAGTTATGTCTGATATGAAGAAAGCACTTATAAATTATTTGTTGAATTTGTTTATGAGTAAATATATGTTTGAATTGAATTCTAATTTCTCCTCATCACTTTCACTATACCCTTTACTTTTTCTTGGTGGGAGTAGGGTGGGGTGGCGAGGTACAGGGGGATTGAACCTAGGGTCACTGGAGCACTGAGCCACATCCCTAGGCCTATTTCGTATTTTATTTAGAGACAGGGTCTCATTGAGTTGCTTAGCGCCTTGCCATTGCTGAGGCTGCCTTTGAATTCACCATCATCCTGCCTCTGCCTCCGGAGTCACTGGAATTACAGGTGTGTTCCACCACACCTGCTGGCCTTTCACCTTTACCAATTTCTATCCCATGGAGATTCTTTAAGACAATTATTCTGTCTTTTCCCTCAAGATTTTTTCCTCATTCTGCAAAGCTAATTCAAGATTAATTCTAATGCATTTTATCTGCATTATCTTTTTCATTCCTATTGGCAACTCTTGGTCATGCTCTATTATCACAAATTCTTTATTTCCCTTCCTAACTTTAATCTTTCTAATTATTCAATGCAGCCTGCCATCCATTCCCATACCACTGTTCCTTAGAATGCCATTTGACACTCACTCATTGTTCAAGAATGGCTATTGCTTCCTGAATCATATCAGATGGGCTGCCTTTGAAAGAAGAGAACATGCCATGGCCTTTCTCTCTGACAACACAAACATCCTTAAAACATTGCAGACTTTTCCAATTCACAGATACAGGGAAATATCCTTTTTTTACAGAAGCAGGAAGTCACCACTGGCTATGGCCAAAGTCAATATAAATGGTTCTCATTTCCCTCCACCCAGGATTCTAATTCTAATCTATGCATACAGAGTTTTGGATAACATTGTTCACACAATGTAGGCTCTTATGAGGACTGGAGTTTTCAATTAGTCTGTGGAACCAGGAAGCTTACAACATGATTTAAGGACTCTTTTCATTCTTCAATGAAACTAAATGCCAGCAAGGTCAAATCCAAAAGATTTCCCCAGATTTACTGAATAATGTATTTGCCTTCAGCTTTCCTGAGTTTTAGAAATTATATTTT
The DNA here is from genome assembly GCF_048772815.1 of Callospermophilus lateralis. Taxonomy (NCBI): domain Eukaryota; kingdom Metazoa; phylum Chordata; class Mammalia; order Rodentia; family Sciuridae; genus Callospermophilus; species Callospermophilus lateralis. The sequence continues at coordinate 847,732 of NW_027514663.1, read as the reverse complement.
CCTGCATCACTATATTTTCTATATTTCCCAGTATAATTCTTGCACTCTACAAAAAGAAAAAAATCAAATATTTTAACCTACCTGAATTTTATTGCATTATATTTTTCAATGATATAAACCAAACTTTGGAGGCATGGGGGAGTAGAGAGAAAAGTAGGGAAGCAAAACAAAAAGAGAAAAGGATCCAAAACAAATGCTGGAAAAAAAAGGTGTTATGGTACAGATATTAGGTGTCTTCCAAAAGCTCATGTGAGAGATAATGCAAGAAAGTTTAAAGGTGAAATGATTGGGTTATGAGAGTTTTAACTTAATCAGTGCATTAATTCCCTAATAGGGATTAAATGGGTGGCAATCTTAAGCAAGTAGGGTATAGTTGACAAAGGTGAGCCATGCTGGGGGCATGCCATTGGGGTGTATATTTTGTTCTTGGGGAGCACAATTCTGTTTCTCTGCTTCCTGGTGCCATGTTTTGAGCATTATTCTTCTGTTGCGCCCTTTCACCAGAATGTCCTGCCTCATCTTCCACCCAGAGCATGTAGTGAGCTGTCTATGGATTGAAACTTCTGAAACCTTAAGCTTCCAAATAAACATTTTCTCCTCTAATTGATCTCATCAAGTGTTTTAGTCACAGCAGTACAAAAGCTGGCTAAAACAATGGCAACCCAAATTAATCATGTTTATATCGTTACTGTAATTTCTCATTTTGCATGATTTTAAATAGAAAATAAAATTATCTGTTATTTTCAAAGCATTTAAAGTTGTTTCTTTGATTTAAACATTCATTCAGACATGTAAGAAGTATGTTTGCATTAAAATTTGGCAGTGGATTATTAGACAATTCTTTTAGTCACCTTTTCAGTGCTAGGACTAACAGACCTCACGAGAAGAAATTTAAAGGAGGAAAAGTTTATTGCAGAGGTCTAAGTCCATAGACAACAAGCACCATTCCTCAGGGCTCAAGGTGAGGCTGAATATCATGGCAGAGAGTGTGACAGAGGAAAGCGTCTCACATGATCATCAGGAAGCAGAGAGAGAGATTCCACTATTCAGATACAAAATGTGTACCACTAGCCAAGCCCCCAGTGAACCACTTTCTCCAGCCCCACCTGCCTCCACTCACCATTCAGTTAATCCTATCAGTGAGTAATTCACTGAATAGGTTATGACTATAACCCCAAAATTTCTCCTTCAAACCGTTTTGCATTATCTCACATGTGAGCTTTTGGGGAACACGTCACATCCAAACCATAGCAATGAAAAATTCTTATCCATTGTTTGTTGTTGTTGTTGTTGGGACAGGTCTATTCACTCTCAATAGTCAAGTTCAATTATTTGTGTATTTCATACACTAATTTCTCATGATAATTTATTTGATATATGTTGAGAAAATTCTTATAAATAATGAATTTAACAACAGTAATGAATTTATATTTTCTAGACCTTGAATTAATTGGTGACCCACACTCTTTCTGCATTTGCTGCTAATTTTCTTTAAACCTTGCTTTGTTCTAGGAATAAGTCATATTCATCTATGAGTACATGAATTAATTTTTAGAAGAACTATCCATCTCATTAAGAAATACATTTCCAGTAAAATTTTATTTTTCATGTTTTAATCAATTAGGTACTATTAATAATTGTAAAGTAATTCAATATAAGGAAACTGTGTTAACAGAGCTTTGTGGGAACTGAAAAATCAATTTCAAATTATAAATATAATTTACTTTAACAGAGTATGTTAGAGTGAGCCACAAAATATGTTCATGCATAAAGTATAGTATAAGATGATACATTTATGTGTAGGAAATGCCACTAATATGCATTGGTGAGGAATGAAGCAGGAATGATTGACAATGACCCCAAAATTCCCACTTCTGTTATATTACTTGGATTATGAACTCTCTGGATTTTTTTCTTTCTCTTCTTAGGAGAGGCTATAACAAAAATGCATATACAATGAGATTAAAGATTTTTTCCTACCTCTAAGAGGGGTGTATATTTTCTTATTATCTTTAATACTTCCAGTGATGAGCAGTTGGTATGACAGATATTTTCCATTAAATCTAGGCATGCAGGTGTGCAAGCTATCCATGTGACTCTTCATCAGTAAGGTTGCTCTCAGATTTTTCTTAATAGAAAGGAGAAAAATGGTAAAGATTGTCCCTCCACTGAAATTCAGCCCTAAACTGCATTCTGTCCTTTCATTGAAGCAATGGGAAGATAGGGACCCAAAACTTATTTCCTTTCCAAACAAAATCTATAGTTAACTCACATCACAGATTTTCAAATCTTTGCACAACAGATGGGACTTTACATGGAATCTTTTTTAACATAGAAAATAATATAATACTTCTGAATAATAAAATGTAACAATGTAATTTACATTTCATGGATAACTCACTTGAATACATTTAAAAGAGTGAAAACAGTTTTATTCTACAATTTCAACAAACAAGTGATCACCCATTTTGCTACCATTAAAATTTAGACTGAAAAAAAATTAGATTTTCATAGATTTATAATTTACCAAAATTGTTTTAGGAGATAAACAAACAAAAGTAAATCTCAACTGCCAATAATTCAGATATATCATTTTAATTGATTATGCAAATAAGAGACATTTATAAACCTTGCCAAAAGTCAAAAATATGATGAGCCACATTTTCATCTAAAGCATGAATCAGAATAGAACAGGTACCCCCCCAAAAAAGATTCTAGACAATTATTTGACTGTGCTTTGTTCCCTAGTATAAAGAAAATGTCTTCTTTCAGAATTTACAATCCTCAAGTTGGTAGCACTCCAGCCTCCCCAAACTGTTTACTTTTAAATCATAGAATATTGGTGTTCAAAATGAGGAGGCATTATATTAATAATCAAGAAAAATATCTTAAATGATGCAATTTTTAAAAAATGGAAATATTTGCATCATTAAAACCAAATACAAAAGAATCCAAAATGAAGCACAGATATTTTTAAAAATCTGAAAACCAAAAAAATTAAGAGAGTATCAATGACCTAAGGTAGAGTGTAGGGTTGAAAAATAATAAAGATTTTCATCTACAGATCAAAGAATGTTGGAAAACTCAAAAGCATGAATTACCATTAAAAACAACATTGAGAAAAATATAATGAAATTGTTCAAAATTAATGACAATTTTTTAAAAGAAACCAGAATAATAAAGATATTCTATGTTCAGAGTAACAGAAATAAAAATGACAAGATATTTCTTGATAGAAAGATAAGTGAAAGCAAAAAGACAAGAAGGAAACCTCTTTAAATTACTGAGACATAAAAACTATCCACCCTGAATTATATACTCAGCAGAAATCTTTAAAAAATTATGCAGAAATAAAAGCTTACATATATAAATTTGGGCTTTATTTTATATAATACTAAGCGAATAGGAAAAATATAAAGTCTGAGAGAGAAACTGGAGAAGCAGAATTTTATAAGCTTTTACACCATATATGAAGTGGTATACTATCCTTTGAGGGTAGACTGTGGCAAATCTAAGATGCATGCTATAAATTAGTCATATCCAGCCCTTGACAGTTTTTTAAAAATAAAGTTTTATTAAAACACTGGGATACCCATTACTTATTCATTATTTATGGCAGCTTCCATGGTGAAGGAGTATTGAAATGGTATAGTTACGCAGTGACAGAGACTTATAACTGTATTCCATGTGTTCCAAAATTTCAGCAGTGATAGAAGATAAATGGATCAAATCTAACTTCAAAAGAAAAAAACTAGAAGGACCAAAGATGAAACAAATAATGAATGAAGATAATGACAAACTTGACACTACAAAATATTTAATTGGAAAAACAATACATTCATCATTTGATCCAAAGGCTTGCCTACCACTTCAACAATCAGTAGATCAACAACTAAAAAACAACAAAAGTGTCAACTCATAAATCAACAGAGGTGATCAAATGGAATTATTAAAAAGCACTCATCTAATCCAAAAGGAGGCCAGTAAATATTAAAAATAGAATAAAGAACAGATTTGACAAATAGAAAATGAAGAACAAGATAGATAAATACCAGTGAATAATCCTGTTAACTGTAAATTTTATAGATCAGAACTTCGAACCAAGATGAAGTTCCCAGGGTTGTATTTACTCTCCTACCTAAAAGAAATAAAATGACAAGATTTGTGAAACAACATTTTCCAAGACACTGAATATTAAATAAAGGACAATGACTACTGAAAGACAAGCAATAAAGGTGGTGAGCTCTATGATTGCTGTGGTGTTTTTCTTAAAGAGGGTTTCCAGGCCTTGGACCAGGGAAGGAAATCAGAGCAGAACTTGGCAGATTCCAGAGCTAAGAATCCAGAAAGAACAATGTGGAAAGGTACAAAGTATTATCTCCTTGGATTAACTGAGTTTGACAGAGTGATGAAATATCATTATACAAAATCCACTATATTTCTATACCTTATCAATGATCAATCAATCAGAAATTAAATTTTCTAAATACAGGAGAATTCAAACTATGTAGGAACAACTCTGACTAAAGATGTGCAATATCAGTACCCTGAAAAGTTTAGATATTACAAAGAAATTAAATAAAACCTAAATATAGAGAGATGCCCCATGCTCATAGGTCAAAATAAGCTGTGTGTGTGTGTGTGTGTGTGTGTGTGTGTATTTGGAGGGGTACCAGGGATTGACCTCAGGAGCACTTGACTGCTGAACCACACCCCAGTCCTATTTTGTATTTTATTTAGAGACAAGGTCTCACTGAATTGCTTAGCAGCTCGCTGTTGTTGAGGCTGGCTTTGAACTAGCGATTCTCTTTGCCTCAGCCCCAGCAACCACTGGGATCACAGACATGCACCACATCGCCAGTCCGAAAGAAGCAATATTGATAAGGTTAATTCTACCTTAAATGGTCTAGTTTCAGTCTAATCACAATGACAATCATAGCAGGTTCTTTTGTTGAAATTGATATGCTAACTCTAAAATTTACTAGAAATGCAAAAGCAATAGGTAGCCAATACACCTTAGCAAAAATAAAATGGACAATTTTAGAGGATTGAGCCCAATTGCAAGGTTTCTTATAAAACCAGTAAAATGATTGTGAATAGAATGAAATTAAATAAAACTAGTAAAATGAATGATAAATAGATCAATGGACCATGAATGGTGAATAGAACAATGGAGTCCAGAAGCACACACACGCGTGGGGCACACACACACACACACACACACACGCACACACACACACTTGATTTTTTTGACAAGTGTAAAATTAAGTCAGTGGGAAAGATAATTATTTAAATGATTTTGGAAAATTTAAAAGGCCTCCTGCAAAAACAAACAAAATGTCCACCTTAGTTCACTCATATCCTATGGAGAAATTGACTCTAATGTGAGACCAAGTGTTGTGAACATATAGAGGAAAATATAAGAGCAAATATCCTTGGTTCTGGAAGGAAGTTCTTCAGTACAACACAAAAGGTAGGAATTATAAAAGGAACAGTCAATAAAAGTATATAAAAATCTGCATTTTGTGAGATTATAATAAAGTTTTAAATTTATTTTTAAAGAGAGAAAAAAGAGAGAGAATTTTTTTGATGTTTATTTTTCAGTTTTCGGTGGACACAACATCTTTATTTTATTTTTATGTGGTGCAGAGGATCGAACCCAGAGCCCCACGCATGCCAGGTGAGCGCATTACCACTTCAGCCACATCCCCAGCCCAGAGTGGCATTTGAGTCGAATCATGTATTGATTTTGTGGAGAGGTTTATGAGGGGTTTGAAGTGAGCAGATCAAAATTTTATACTCTTATTTTCCCACAATGACGAGTTTAAAATAATCAGACTAATTCCAGAAGTTTTTATAAATTTCCTCTCCCCAATCTCATCAGTCGTCCCAATTAAGAAATGTTGCATTGTGTTTCCCCAGAATGTATTCATACTAAAGTCTTAGAACTCTTAAACGTTTTCACATGCTTTTCCAGCCTTCATTCCCACAACTTACCCCTTTAATGTGAAAAGCGATCATGTTTTAAGTGCTCTGTATTTCAGAGAATTACTTTACAGGGAGAAACAGAATTTCTCTTAAAGCGGTAAGTAACAGTAATAAACACGGCATGTATGATTCAGTCACTAATAATCATGGAGCTTCAAAAAATAAAATAAGGAGAAGAAAAACCTACTAAACTAAATGAAAAAAATGTAAATTGTTTAAAAGTCATTTAGAAAACCATGTCTGCAAGTGACATGAGAATTCAATCAAACATTTCCTTAGATAGGTGTTAAAGCACTTAAATAAACAGAATTAGGTGAATGTAGGGGAGCCTCAAAGAAGAGGTGTTACTATTTAAACATCTTCTTCAGGTAATTTATTTAAGAGAGTTTTGCATTATGGAAACATAGAAACATATATAATGTTTAAAATCAGGCACTGCTCACTTATTGATAGTAAGTCAACTTTAAAGATTTTTTTTCATGTCATTAATGACTTTGGGGATGGCTAAAGGCATTAAAATAGTCACATTTTAAATCTCTAGTAAGCTTCCTAATTACTTCTGTTCTCTAAGTTGTTGCACTTTTAAAACATATTGTAGACTCTTCACTTTTACAATGCTGTCATAAAATAATGTGTCCATGTCTAAAAGGGAGTAATGAGAGAATAGATTTGTTTCAGTTAAGCTAGGAATTTTATTTTAAATTACTTGAATTTATCACACAATTTCTAAATTACTTTATACACAATTTCAGCAAATGTCATGCCAGGAGCCTATCTTGTATTTTTAAGTTAAAATAATATAAATGGCAGGTTGAATGTTAAATGAGAGAATTCCAGTGGCCATAAGTATTTGGGACTTCCACTATAATTTACAGTTATGCAGTGGAGTCATTTGAATTATACCTTTGAATGAATGCTATGGCTATCTTTTTATATGATTCCAAATAGTGTGACAGTCTATCTTTTGTCTCAATAAATTGTTGGCGATTATGACTGAAAAGGAGACTGCAATAAACTCAGAAGCAGAACTATCTAATAATCTAGAACTATTGCTAATGAATATGATTGTTTAGTTTCTAGGGCACCACTGACCCAGGACTAGATGAACAGATTCAGGAGTTCGGTGAGCATGAGGTTCATAATAAAAGCTGTCAGTTTGTTATTGCATCTGGAGGCATAAGCTTATTTTTTCAATGACAATATCTCTATGTAATATGAAATGTTATATAATAAAAATAATAAATAGCTCTGTTGTCTTTGTATTACTGGGTCACTTAGCAAGAATTAAAACCAGATAATAGAAATCATGTTGTTTCAAAGGTCAGCATAGTCTCCTTCATTCTCTTTCAAAATTGCTCATATAGAAATAAAGTTGATTTGTAGGATAGCTGTAAACTTCTTTTAAGGAAGAGATTAAAGCTATCCTAAAGCAGCTTGCTTGAGCATTTCCAATGCCTTCTTAATATATCCATATTTTATTTCTTGATTAAACTCACACTTTTCCATCATTACCTATGGAAGATAAACATTCTGAAGATAGTTTTGAAAAGGTCAGTGAACTAAAAAATTATTGCAGCATTTTCACTATCATCTCCTCAAAAACATTTTGTAGTTCTGTTAACCATTTACAGAAATATATTTAAAGCCTAAATATCATGCATTCAAAATTTGATAATAGAATATATTAAATCACATGAATACCTGTCATCCACACATCATATGTGTGGCCCCAAAAAATATTTTAAATAAATTTTCAACAATTATTGGTAATACAAATGAGTACAATAAGGAATAATTATGTCTTTGTAGCACCTGTAATATTTCTAAAATAACTTACACTATTTAATGCTTACCTTTTTCATTAAATAATCAGTTTTATAAGGGCAAAACAGTGCATCTTTGGTCACAATGTGCTTATCACATGACATAGTATATGAATTGGCTATTAATATATCCTTAAGTAAATTTATTGTTATTGAATAAAAATTAATTTCTACTTGCTGAAACTTCATTATGAGCAACCTGACCATCAAGTTTTACCTCTTGCTTCTCAGACCACACAATTATTCTGTGAACAGAGTATTATAATATGGTCGTGGGTGTATATTGAGTAGAAATTATATAGGTCAGATAAATGCCAAAAATCCATAAGGTACACAAATATTCTTTTTAGTAATGGAAGAATATATAACACAACGTGAGAAAAAGTAGTTTAATATAGAAAGGTCATAAACCTGTTCCAGCACAGTAATCTAGGTGTCTTGCACATGATGCATTTCATCTTTGGATTATGAACCTCCAAAGCACATGTAAGTTACTTTGCTTTAAAAAGAGGCAAGGTATGAGTTTAATTTTTAAAATAACTCAGTGTTCTGTGTAAAACTTCAACCATGTACAAAAACATTAAATAAATTTTCAGTAAATGATTTGAACAAACTAGTACAGGGTGATTTCAGGGAATTTTCAGATTTTAAACAGCTTATTGTAAAACATGAGCTGTTATATTTCATCCTTGTCTGGACCAAGCAATGGTCATGATGTAGGATTCTATGTAGCCTTGGAGATAAACATACATCTATCAAAGATCAGCTTTCTTGCACTAGGTGAAAGCCATATCTGAAGGATATCTTCCCATGCTTGCAAGATGTCATTTCCAAGTTAACACTGCACAAGCTCCTTCCAAATTGGTTCCACTGCACTAATAATCTGGTCGTTTGGGTTTGTGTGGCACTTAATAGGATCATGAAGTCTCATGGTCAAAGCACACATTAGCCTCTTTAGCCATAAAACAAATGTTTGTCTCCTTGGTCCAAAGTGATTTTATGTGGTACTCCATTTCAGTGATTCAAGTACTGTGTAAATTCTCAAATAGTGTTCTTACTTACCATCCTTGAAATGATTCTTCAATAAATTTGAGTTTTTGCTACTTTTCATTCTATAGTCACATATTTAGGATAATTGTTTTTGCTTTGTCCTCTTGGTTTTTAATCTTATAGTAGCTGGATTTTGTCCATTTTGCTTAAAGAGAAAAAAATATTTTACTTATTTATAAGATTTATAAAATCTCAATACAATGTGCTTAATTCATTTAGTGAGACAAGTCTTATGTGCCAATACATAGTCTACTTTTCTCAATAGAAATCATTTAAATATTTAAATATATTTTTCAGTTTCTTAAATATTAAGAAGTAAGAAATTGTGTTCCTATGATTTGTTTTAAGGAAGCATGGTCTGTGCCTAAACTTTCTCTGTAACCTGTGTCTTACATCTTTTTACCACTCTTTTGTAGCTCTAGTCACACATAGTCACACACCAAGTGGGCTGCTGTTCTCTCGCTGTTGCACTTGCTGTTGTCTCTAGCTGAAACATTCTTCCTCCATCTATTTGCCTAAATAGATCTATCATTTCATCAGGCCGCTTCTGGAATGAACTCTTGTTAGTTTCACTGACAACCCTGTCTGAAATAACATCTCTCTATCACTCTTCAACCCCTCAAACCCCTACTCTGCCTTTTTTTTTTAATTGATATATTTGGGGGAAGGTCCATGACAGAACATTCTTTGGTGATTTGCTAAAAGGATTCAATAGTTAAGAGTAGCTATTCTTGGAGTCATAATTTATTACAAAAAGAGGTCATATATAGGTCAGGATCAACAATAAAAAATGCACTATTGCAAAAGATGCTCATATTGCTTTAGCAGTGAACAGCAACAATGCATACAAAATGTCTGCCCAGGGAAGCCAGTTCTTGTCTCAGAATCCACATGTAGCCTATGTAGATGTCTGCTCACGTAGGTATATACTACCTATGTGACAGTTATGATTACTGAAACTCTAGACCTAGAAATAAAGCAGATGTTTACCATACATCATGTTGTTTCTACAAACGATGTGGGGCATTGCCACAGACATACAATACAACCTTACCAAGTAGTGACAGGGAATTTCCCAAAGGCTAATTTCACAGCTCCACCCATGTTAGCAAGCCCTCCCCAATGCCCCCTGCCAAAGATGGGAAAGATATGAACAACTGGAGGTCAGCTGCATTAACTAAGTTTTGCATACTAATCACTAATCTTTTGCATTTATACTGATCTATGGGCTTTAGCTTATCACTGTAAGTTCCACAAGGACCAGGGCTTTGTCTCCCTCCTTTGTTCATTGCCATCTCTTAGCCTCATGTAATGATTGTTATAGAGAAGTGATTTCTCAATAGTTGTTAAATGCCAAAAGGAATGGCACTTATTGACCTGTGCCTTCTAAGCCTTGAGTATAACAGGGCAAAAAGGAAAGGGCAAAAGGGCTGCAGATGAAAAATATATTGGAAGTGGTATTTTAGAGGTGTTGAGAGTGACATGTTAGTATTCATTCCTCATTTTCTCCCCAAAAAGTAGAATAGAAAATGCAATGACAGAAAGTAAGTTAAATAGAGTGGGTGACAATAGCAAAGTGCTAGGAAATTTAAGGTGATTATAAAAAGAAAGGGAACATCTGTTCACCATAGTTTCTGAAGTGGGAAAATGGGCTTTAATTGTGAGCTAAATTCATATATAACATAAGAAAGATAGGCATGTCAAGCAGCTAAAGTAATTACTGTGGAAAGCTTTGAAATCTTCATAGAAACCATCACAAAAAGAAAAGATCACTTTTTATGTTGAGTTCTTTAGCTCTGATTTTACCCCATTATGGAACACACTAACAGAATCTTTTCAAGGCCTCTTCCCCACATAAGACTATGCTGACACATTTGCTTTCCCTCCTCTCCCAGCAATCACACCAATGATAAATGTTGTGCAGGGATATATGAGGTGTGAGAAAGCAGAAAAAGGAATATTTTGTCATACTTTGAGATAACAAATAATTAAAAATTCTTTTCATGGATACTTCCTTGCTGTTTCAAACTTCAGTGATAATTTAACTTCCCTGAAATGAAATTATGAAGGATCTTGAGTTTTAGAAGTTACACTGTAAATGATGGAAGAAACTAAATGATGCAAAATAAAGATGAAATTAATAAGAATCATAAGTACCTCTAAAAAAAGGATCATAGAATTTAAAAACATACTAAATTGCCAGTGATGAAAGGATATAAGAGTCATTATAATTAGTATACTTGAAAAAGTTATATATTATTGTATTTGAAGGATTTTAATGTGCACAATTAACATTTATTTATATTGATATTTTATATATGCATATATATTTAAAATATATATAATGTGAGAAATTAACTCACTGAAATTTTATGCAGAAATGTTTGAAATAACCCATATTTAAATAAAATAACAATAAAAATCAGCTATTAAAGTAACTTAAGAACATAAAGATTTTGTTACCTAGCTGGTGGATTTTTCTGGAAATCATTAAAAATATAATGAAAACTTTATAAACCTTTAACAAAAGCATGCATTAGAAGTGATAAAAGAAAATATCCTTGAGCTATTTTGAAGACATATCTAATATCTGAATGCAATGAAGCAGAACAAATGAACTTTCAGACTTTCTTCCAGAAGAATAAATGATCAATGAGGAGTAAATTTCTTAGAACTCACCTTAGTAAAGGAGTGAAGAATGAAAGATGCCAATAGCTTTTAAATATTTACTCCCTGCACTTTTTATTCATTATATCTTCTTTTTTGTTCCTTTGGTCATAAATACAATTTAAACCCATTTCTTAAAAAAAAAAAAGTTCAGTGTCTAGGAAGATAGGAAAAATAAATGTAGATTTTCTAATGAAAAAAATAGAACTTTCTTTTGTCCTGTCCAATGTTGTACACTATGTAAAGATAGTGAGGGTTAGAGTTGCTGGAATGCGCTTTATTGGTTCAGGCTGTCTCTTTAATGTTAATTAGAATAAAATTGATTTAGAAACAGACAAAAAGATGTATGCATGTTTTCTGCTTCCATGCTCATTAATCCTTAGGTGCTACGAAGACCAAACCTGGTCAGTGTGAGGATAAAATGTAGATTATAAAAATACCTAGACTAATTAGACAAAATCATTTCAGGTTCCTAGAAAGGACTATATTATTCTAAATTGTCTTATAGATAACATGGGAAAACCAAATATGCTTGATTATGATCATTAAAAACATTATCAGATTTCTCATGAGAATAAAGTTTTGCCTCCTGGCTTAATTCTAATGAGAATAATTACATTCTGCATACCTAAAATCTCTCTCTGATTTCAGATTGGAGAAGTCATTTATTTTCTATTATGTACTGCTGTTCTAGGCTCTGAAACTCTAGCTGTCATTTAACCAAGAGTTAATTGCATTTCAGTAGTCGAAAAAGTATTATACTTCATATGATACCAAGCAAGAAACTTTCATATGACAATTTTATCATAAATTTGCATCATTAATATGGATAATTGATTCTATTTTCTGGCATGATATAAATAAATATGATGTATTTACTACATGTTGAGGAAATAAAACTCAGCTGAAGTAGCAATATGGTGAATATTTTACAACTGGTATACATATCTGATTTAACTAAAGTAAGTTATATAAAGAACTACATTAAATGCAAGTCATTTCCTTGACAATTTAATATATTAATTTATTTTATGACATTTTTACTAAAAGAATAATGCATCATCAGCATAGTATCATCTGTCAGTGGCCTGTATCTATATTTTCTTCCTTTATTTAAACTAAGGTAGACTTCCAAGAGAAAAACAAGTTTCTCCTCTCAGTTGTACTCTCTGGCTTTCCTTTGTACTTAAATCATCAACTCTCATTCTCAGCAAAGTTAAAGCAAATGGTATGAAAAAGTCTGTAAAGTATATTTTCTTTGTACTTATGTGTACTAGTGTTCTCCAAAGAGACAGAACTGATAGAGAATAGAATAGGTAGATGGATGGATAGTTAGATAGATGGGAGATTAACCAGGGGTATTGGATCATGCAATTGTGGAAGTTGAGAAGTCCCATGATAAGGCATCTACAAGATAAAGATAAGGAGGAACAAGAAGCTCAACTCATTCCAAGTAAAAAAGCCTCAGAACCAAGAGAAGCTAACAGTGTAACTCTTAGAGGCTGAAAGTATGAGGACTCTGGGGCTGAGGAGGTGCCTGCTAATGCAGGCCTTCCTAGACTCCAAAGACAAGAAAACCTGGGGTTTTGATATTCAAAGACAAAAGAATAAGGATGCTCTAGGTCCAGGGGAGAAAGCAAAAATTTGCCTTTCCTCTACTGTTTTGTTCTTTTTCGGCTCTCAGAAGATTGGATGGTGCCCACCCATATCAAGAGCAAATCTTCCTCACTTAGTTCACTGGCTTACAAGCTAATCTCTTCAGGAAACACCCTTGAAGACACTCTCAGAAATAAGTTTTACTGGTTATCTAAACATCCTTTAATCCAGTCAGGTTGATACCTAAATTTAGCCAACACATGACTCAGGGTAGCTTCCATTATTTTAGTGACTTTTCTATCATTCAACCTTCTATTACTATATGACAAGGTCTAGTTATGACTCTTTCCTGCCTGAAGTTCTTTGTACTACTGAGCATGCACCTTATGAATATGTTAGTGTTACTCAATTAATTGACATGAAATAGCTCATTAGGATGATTGGCATGATGAAACTCTGGCGGGAATAATGGTAACTGGGAAGGCCCCAAACACAAACAACAGAGTGCGTTGTCTTACCTTCACACTTTTCACTTGCATCCCAAGAGGAATAGGGGGTGGGCCACTGACACGCCTGTCTCCAACTGGACTAATTATCTAGGGGTACCATATAAAAAATGGCTATGGTTCTGTTATTTATATGAATGTAATAAAATGAAAGCTTGTGACTGTACTTGCTATCCCCCCCCCCCGCCAAGAGCATTACCCCTGTGCTATTGCGTGCCTGAGAAAGTCATCACTGCATGAAATTGCACTACGTTCTTAATTCCACCAATGTATGTGTTGTCTAGTTTCAATTTCATTTTGCTTTGCATTTCAGTTTCATCTAAATCATAGGTTAAAGGGAACATTCAAAAGAAGTTTTATTATATTTCTATATTTCCAACAAGGTTAATGAAGTTCAACACTTCAGTTGAATCTGAAAATTAAGGGAAAAAGGATGATTATTGTAGCTTTATTTTGAAACCACTGCATAGTACTAGGCAAAATCATTATAATATCCATGTCTATAAATAAGCACATGGTTATTATGTGAAATTCCTTCCCTTTTAAACATTTCAGTATGCTTTTATTTAGTGCCTACTGTCCAGAGGCAAAACAGTCCCAAATGTGAAATGTATTGCTGAATAAGATGCATGTTCTAAAACAATTATTCAGAAGCACAAATAATTGTCCTCTCTCAGTTTTATTCAAATCAGTTTTTTAATGGGATCTCTGGAGATAACTACTGCTCCTACATTTGTGATAGAATGTATTTTTACTTAATGAAACTATGATTTTTTTAAAAATTAGAAAATTCACGTACATATAACAAGTATTTCATAATATGAGTTGGAAATCAGTTAAGAGTGGCTTATTCTTTATGGACAAATTTTTAAACAGTAGGATTCATAAGGGTATTCATTAAAACTCTCACTTTCAAAACCCTCATGTTGGATTTACATAGTACAAATCTTAGGGGCAAAGAAATTGCAAAGTGGATAAGCCATTTCACATCCTCTAGTTATCAGCTTAGTGAGAGCCCTAAATATCATGATATAAATATCACAACAGATGTTTCCTTCTATCATGATTTATGTTCTTGTTTTTTTGAGAGATCAATAGAACTAGAACTTTCATGATGAGTCCCTTGTAGCAGAATTTGAATGACAATGATAAAGGTTGATCACAGGTTCTAATCAAGAGGGTGTGCAAATGAACACTTAGCCTATTTCATTCTTGCTGGTGTGACATAGCAGAATGACATGGGAATACAAAAGACCAACCATATAATTGTTACTTGCCTTTGAGAAACTATCATGGGTTTTGGGGTTATTTCAAATGCCCTCCAAGCTTTAGCTAAGGCTCTGTTATGATCCACATAAAACATTGGTGGATCACTTTGTTCATATGACCTGAAAGAAACTTTCTTCTTTTGTCTAAAACATATTACATTTTATTTTTCTAATAACTCCTTTATGATCCTTAATATTTATAAATGATATTACATATGTATGGGCTTAGCTTCTAAATAATAGAGAAAGGAGAAGTGGGCAATATTGGTTGTGGGACAGCGCTAGCCATAGGTTGATATATGTTGGGCACAAGGAAATGCTTCCTACTATTCTTACTTTTTTTTTAATGTATGTTTGAAATTCTCCATTAAAAAAAGCATTTAAAAACATCATCTGCCTTAATGGCTGCAAACTGGCATTTTACAGACTAAATCCAGTCAGTCAATATTTGATCCATACAGCACTTGAAAACTGAGAAAGTTTACATTATAATCTGAGTTTCTAGATTTTGTTGAAAAGCCAGAAGATGTGACAGCATTGAGACCATGGTTCTTGAACTAAACACTCAGCACACAGAAGCATCTTCTTCCTGTGATTCCGATACGTGTTGGCTTGGCCCTTGAGCACCCTAATATGCTAGGTCTCACTGATATCACTGACTCTTTTTACCTCCCTGACTTTTATAACTTTCTTAAAGATTTAAGTTACAAAATGGTTTTCACTTTCATACTAAGATGCTACTACTTGAAACCATTGTCCTTTATTATGTAATATGGGATCAATATTGTCATCTTCTGATTTCTCAAAATATCTGGAAATGAGATTGTGAAATTTCCCAATTCACAAATACTTTTAGGGTCAAATGTTGTTTAAAAAATTGACCAATAATTCAGAATATTTTCTAAAATTCTTATAGGCACACCTTCTCATATAAGGACTAATATGTATATAGGGGTGTGTGCACACACATATACACACATACACACACACACATCAAGGAGATATGAGCAAAACCTTTTTAGCATCCAAGATTTACATCCAGAGCATATGAGTTTTGTATCAGTTATTAACTCATTTAGTATTGTAATAATTGAAGTTTTTTATTCCTGAGCTCATATGTTAATCTTGTTATGCTTCAGTCAAAATCTGATCTGATACTCTGACTGTGGTGATAAAATCACATGCATACACATAACACAACATACATTACTGCATATTGAAATATATTTTCCATTTTAAGAAATTCTGAATAAAGTGTACAGAAGTGAAAGCAGAAGATTGAAATATAGTGCTGTTGCAATGAGCAGAAGTAAAAGAAGAAAAAAATGAGTTATGGATGTCATTATATATCATCCATGTACAAAAGAATTTTTGTAACATGAATATTCAATTTACAAAGACTTGTTATAAATCAGCCATCATCACTGAGAGATATATCTTACTTGCCTATATGCTACAATAGCTCAATTCTTTATATGGAGAAAACTATAGTAAATTGTTAAATTCATTAAAAACTTATATATTGCTGCATAGGAAAATACTGATTTGATTTATCACTGCTAATCCAGCTAACATTCAAGGCTTCCACATAGAGATATTTTAATGAGCTTTTATTAAATATTCAGTTGAAGTTACAAAAGATGAACTGATGACATAGCAGGTTAACTATTTGCGAGAGTTTGGAGCAAAATATTTTTTTAAAAGGGAACACATAAAAAATGTTTTCCAAAATTTGGTGATGAAGGTTTTTATCCCATTCACTCTAAGAATGTAAATGTTGTACATGAAATATTAGCCCTGATCTGATACCCATGTACACAAGTCTCACATTTGGATTTGGTGTAATAACTGTGTATGTTCAGTCTTGTCCTCTGGCCTTTTGAGTTCAGGGAAACAGATTAATACCTTGATATGGGAGGCCAGTGAAAGAGCTACAGGGCAGGTTTCTTTGTATTTATTAAAAGAAATAAATGAAATGCCAACCTTAAAAACTTCCCCTTCCAGTTTACACAGTACAAATGGCATTTATATGGAGATATGTAACCCTTTTTTGAATGTCATTCATATTCCTCAACAGATTTTTAAAAATACGTTTCATTTCAAAACAGTTAATCTCCTTTTCTAGGCCAAAGAGAAAATATTTAAAAATTTATGGAGGTTAAAATATGAATGATGATTTTGTATTTACTTGGAATTGGATCACTACTATACGTGTGTTATGACTACTTCTACCTCTCCTGGAATATAGAAATCAGGAGGAGACAACTGGCAATGTACCTATGAGGGTTAAATTAGTAAAATATAAAATATCACTTTGTAATGTTGCCAATTATAAACATGAGGGGTCACTTGCTCCTCCATAATAAGTTTTGTATCACCTTAATGAGAGGTTCAGGGATCTGTTATGTATAAGGGCAACTTGGAAACAATTAACCTTCCAGAATGATGTGTGTTTTTGTTTTTTTCTTAGTTTGGGGCAACCAAAACTACAACTGAAAGAAAGGATAACTAGGAGTCAAAGATTATTACTATGTTTGCTTTCTCCTGTTTAATTTTACCACTGAAATTTTCATCATTTCTTCTGCTCAGCAGAGGAACAGGCCAATGTCATTCTTTTTAGCTGGTTATCTGCCGCAGACTCTGGCTGGGCACAAATCACGAGTCTCCACACAGCTTGTAGATTCAAACAGCAATTCTTTATTCCCGAACTCACACTGGCCGTCTACAAACACGTTCTGAGGAAATCCACGTTCTCTGCCCAAATCCACTCTGCATGGGCTTCTGTCTCCCAAAATATACTGTCTGACCCTAAGCACTCAAGAGGAACTCAGCAGCAGGATACGCCCTATTCTAAAGGGGGAACACCCTAATCTCCTATTATGCTAAACCACCCTATTCTAAAGGGGGAACACCCTAAACACGGATCCTGCCCTGGTCCTTGAGCAAGGTCACCTTTCAGAAGTCCTTCCACTAGACAGCATGGGAGTAAGCTGGCAAGGAATTTGTCATACCTACTTGGCTGATGGCTCCCAGGAGTTATCAGGGTGGTTAGGTACATTCATGGTTGTCCAATAGAAACAGCACATTTAATTCTCATCCCTTTCCCTTTATCGTAGAAAAAGAGAAGCCACCAACGACAGAGATCCAAAGATAAGGACCATGTCGCATAGTAAATTTTTCATATATGTTTTCTGTTACTTTATTTTATTTTACAATTTTTTCCAAAATAAATTAATGTGTAGGCCCCATCTTTTGTGGAAGATACTGTTTAGAAGGAAGGTTGCTTTTCCAAATCAGAACTAAAAGTGCTATTGACAGTAATTTGCTGGGTACCAACAAGCACTGACCTGGGAAAATATTAACCCATTACATCTTAAAATGGACCAAGAAGTTCACTACATTACTAGTATCTGGGGACAGTATGGGTTTGCTGTAGTTATTTGTATCACATTTCTTCAGCCTGAAAATATCTGACCTACTTATGTGGTTAATTAGTCAGAAAATCTTTTTTATAAACTTGAAAGAGATTTTTTTTTCCAACTTTGGCCCCTAAATTTCCATTTAACTGCCTCATGCATTGGCTTTTCACAACTTTCTAACCCCTGTGCCTGAAAACCCCAAAGCTCTATTTCTTTAAAAAAAAATCTTTCCTATACTCTATAAATAATGTCATGTTGTCTAATTAAGAAATTTCTTTAAGTTAAAGTGTAGAGACTATAAATGTTATATAAGCTCATGTCTTTTTTTTCTCCACAGGTCTGAAACACTAAGAGTTGAATGATTATTTTTAATTCAAAATTTTAAAATGCAAATTTATTCATTGGTAAGGGTGCTGGACCAAATAATATGGAAAAATGCCTAAAAATATGCCTTGACTACAGATAAGCAACAAAAACAACTCTCTTACTCTACTCTTTTCCTTAAGCATTTTTAAACATCACTTCTGTTTCTCAGACATTCCTATTTGGGTATCTGTTGAGGTGAGGTCAGCATTAGCAAGACGGAATAATGGTTGCTGCTGTTCTTCTGGGAACTCACTGATGGGTTATAAACTACACAAGGGTATGGTCAGGGGCCTTCTCGTGTTCATGTATTTATCACCTAGCATAGTGGTTGGCACATATCAATCATTGAATGTGAATTGACTTGACAGTTCTGGAATAAATGAATGAACAAATTTCAAAGAATAAATTGTTAGACCTTTTCAACTTTATTTATTTAACTGGAGGAACACCATTATATATATTTATCACATACATTACATTTTGAAGTATATACACATTATAAATCATTGCCTTTAGACAAAAGCATTACCTTGAAGATACCATTTCTGTAGTGAGAACATTTAAAACCTTTCTTAGATATTTTCAATAATATAATTATTGTGGTGTGAACTAATAAATACAATCAATAAGAGTATAAGTTATATGTTATAGATTAGTAAAAATATAGATTATAGATGTAGGATTTTGATAAGTGGATAATTATAAAGCAAAAATTGTCATAGACAAGCCTAAGATTCCATTTTGCTGCTTTCTATATAAAAAACTGTTACAGGAGCTGTTTCTCAGAAACTGAAATGAAAGTTGTTTCCTTATAATATATTGTTTTCTGTACTTTGTACCCCACAAAATGTACTCAACCCAAGATATGGTGGCTTTGATGACTTAAGACTTTGAAGTAGATTCTCACCCCCGCTAACCACCTGCATGGACTTAGGATATGATTGTCTAACACTTCCTGGACCCAAGATGCAGTTAACTGAATTGGAAAGCTGATTGCCTTTTTTCTAGCTTCTGTACTTGCTTGCTTGCTAACTGTAAAATTCCAGTCCTGCTTAGGGCTCACAGGTCCTACTTACTATTTTTTTTTTAATTTCTGTGATTGGCTTGCTTACATGATGCTAAGGACAGCCCCTGAGTTGTGGTTTTCA
This sequence comes from Callospermophilus lateralis, assembly GCF_048772815.1. NCBI lineage: Eukaryota > Metazoa > Chordata > Mammalia > Rodentia > Sciuridae > Callospermophilus > Callospermophilus lateralis. The sequence continues at coordinate 827,901 of NW_027514663.1, read as the reverse complement.
TCTTTAAGTTCCCAGGATATTGGAGCAGGCCATGAAAATTGCTGTTCTCCCACAGAGCTTCAGTCTCTATGGGTGGGTGACATTCCTTGGCCAGGTAAATAAAGTTCTCATTGATTTAAATTCCAACTTAGAGTGTTTTCTGAAGCAGTTCCCCATTACAACAATTTTCTCATTATTAACTATTACAGTATTTTTAATAGATCTCCTGATTGCTCTTATATAACTGTATTTATATACCTGCTGACTAAACTCTTTCTAAACTATTGTTGCCCCAAATGTTCCAGCCCTCCTTCATTAAATTTATTCCTAAGTATTTTAGTTTTTGTCTTTCACAAATGGGATTATGTTCTTAGTTTCTTTTTTTCAATAGTTCCTTTTTTCACGTGTAGGAACACTATTAACTTTTTTTTATTGTTGACATATTATTTGTATGAAAAAAATCATATTGAAACCACCATTCCTTGAATTAAGTTATTTTTGCCATTTGGGGACCATTTTCCTATAGCAATATGTTTTAATAATCTAATAAAAATTATCCTAAGGTAAAATGCCATGCTCTTTTCTTTTTAAAAATAATTATTATTTATAATTTGATAAATGCATGATATTAGTACATATTTATGACGTACGAAATGAAGTTTTGAGTCATGTATACATTGGCTTGTGATCAATTAAGGGTAATTAGTGTATCCATCACTTTAAACTTTTATAATTTCTTTATTATTACTACATACAATTTCTCTTTCCTAACTAGAGATATACAATGCACTATCATTAATTATATTCACTCTGCTGTGCCTGAGAACAGCAGAACATGGAACAACAGCATTGTACCCATGGGGTTGGGGATATGGCTCAGTTGGCAGAGTGCTTGCCTCCCATGCACTAGGCCCTGGGCTCAGCACCACAAAAACAAAACAAAAACAAAAACATTGTACCCATTTATCAGCCTCTTCTCTTTCCCCCTCCCCCATACCCATCCTCCTCTCTGATAACCACAATTCTTCTTTCAACTTCTTTGAGATCAACTCTTATGATTCCATTTACTCTTGAGATCACATGTGCTTGTCTTTCTGCTCTTATTTAACTTAACCTGTTTTCTGGATACATCTATGTTATTATTGCACTTTGCATCCCTCAACTTTATCAAACATTTTAATTTCCTCTAACAGTTTTTGATTGCAATTATTAGGATTTTCTATATGTAAAGTCATCCATTATTTGCAAATAGTGACAATTTTACTTCTACCAATCCAGTTTGGTTGCCTTTTATTTCTTTCTCTTCTCTAATTTCTCTGCCTAAGACTTCCAGTACTAGCTAGAAGAGGTGATGAAAAAATTTCAAATTTCAGAGAGAGCATGTACCTGCCAACATTTTGGTTTTGGAAACAAAAACTTACAGAATCATAAGACAATACTTTCTGTTAATTAAAACCATTTGTCAGGCAACACTAGAAAAGTACTATTTTCCTTCAAGTTTCCAAATTACTCTGGTAATTTTTCCCTGACAACATTTCCCCCATATCAGGGGCCTATGATGTCCTCTAGGGTATTATGCTAAAGTCAGATGCCTATTAGGCTCTCAATAAATCTAAATTGAATTAGTTATAAAATAAATAATTGACTAATTATTGGAGAAGTTGGAAATCCTTGTGTAAAATATTTGTGTGCCAAGTCAGTCTTATCAACCATTTGCAAGAAGTCAAGGATGGATTGCACATGAAGAAAATGATATTTCCACAAAATTAAGCTATAATTTTAACAGGTACATTTTGTTACATATACTTTAGTTAAATAGAGAAGTAATCATATTGCCAGCCTTAGTGTCAGTGGTGAAGATTAATTTTTTTTTAGTGGGGGTAGTTTATAAAGGTTCACCTCAATATATTTCAGAGAAACAAATCATAAAGTTGAAAAAGACATTGCCTGAAAAATAAAAATAAAGATAGTATTGATGTTTTATGATAGTATAGCAGGTGGAACTCCTAAATATCTTGTCTGTATAGATTTGAAGAATTTGATTTATAAAGCATAATTAAATCATATTTAAGACTCACTGAGTCTTTTCTTGAAGAAATGAGAAACAGTCTCATGCTGCAAAACCAGATAGAAACTTGCATTTATTCTAGACTGCCCTAATTTTTTCTTATAAAAGATTGAGGAGCAGAATACTTGAGACTCACTCAGGAGATAAGTAAATGAGGGTTTCTAGGCTGAGCCATGAGTCATTTGAGTCCAAACTATATTTTTCATGTCACATTGTTTCCTCTTCTAAGATGCCCTATGTTATATCACAAGACACAGAAATCTTGTATCCCAAATAATCTAGTACAATCTAGGACACTCAGTTATCCTATTTAGAAGAAATTAGAAAGCAAATTTATTTCTAAGGGATTTAAAAAATCATTATTTCCCAATATGTCTTAATTATGTCCAGTTTTCCATCTCTGGTTGTCATTGTAGTCTAAGATAATTATTTCTCATCTTATTTTTTTTTTACTTAGTCTGACTGCTCTCACTATTGTCTCTACCACACTCAGCCTCAACTCCAATCCCATTGTATTTTTACACACGAGCCAATGTTCTTCCTGAAATTTAAAACTGATGATGTAAATGGCTTTGTTAAAACTCTCTCCTTAACATGAATTGAGTCTTCATACATAGATATAGGCATAGAAAAAAAAGAGAGCTTTCAGTAGATAAAGTAGTTCAAAGTACAGATTCATAAAAGGGAATGGCTACCTCAGAAATATAGATTAGTTTGTAAGGGTTATTACAAGCCAAATCAGATACTCTTGATATAAAAAACGAAACTAATATAATAACATTTACAAAGACAAACACACTGCCATTTAGAATTTGTGATGTACAAGTATATTTTTAACTGATTTTAATAATTTAGTTCTTTTTCCTGATAATTCTAAGGAAGGTTACCTGGTAATTTGAAAAATATCTATCAATAAAAATATTTTAATTAGTATATACAGGAAACTAAAAACTTCAGTCTTCTAAATTCCATGTATGAATTATCATGCTAGAATATAAATTAATATTAAAGAAATATGTATAAAAGTATCCCTTGTGTTCTTCAAAATCACAATGTATTTACTTTAGATGGAATGCCACCTAGTTATAGAAAATTTACTTTTGGTAGTCATTAACCTACAAATATATCTTAATTATTAACTGGAAAAGATTCTATAAATAACATAATGGATGTCCTCTAAATCTTCTCAAACTTAGCTATATTTTTAAATACCTAGAAAGCTTTAAATCAACTGATTGCAGATAGTATATATTTCTTGTGTTGATTGGAGGTTTTAAAATTTATTTCAGAGACTAACAGTAAACAATAAAATCCATACAATGATAATCTACTAACATTGGTTAGAGATCAAGATATACTAAAAAAACTTATTCTAACATTTTCTGAAAAATAAATTTTCTCTAAAACCAGAATTGTGGTTGTACATTATGGTCAGCTTCTTTCAGTTCCATAAAGGAGATGAGGTACTTATTTCTACTTTTTTTTTCTTTTGGTGGGAATATGAAATAATGATTATTTTACAAATTTTAAAGAAAATTGTTTTGCACACCATATTTTGCAATACCTCAGTGTTGCCAAATTACTTTAATTAAAGGATTAACCTTCAAGATTTTTTAAAACATTTTAAAATGCACTGATGTCAATATTTAATCATACAATAAAAAGCATGCAGGAGCAATGACAAATTATTTTCTCGGAGTATTATGAAGTTCAAGCTTGCTACATGTTATTATGCTTGAGGTTTTGCCTTGATGTGATGTTTTAGTAGATTGCTATGTTCTGGAGTAAGAATCACCCCTAAAGAGAAGGTAAAGAAGTTTTTCTATTCAACTGACCTCCCTTTTAAAAGTAATTATAATTTAGACTTAATCCTTTGAGCTTTATCTCCTCCAAAATTCTAAGCAGTTTTCCTATTACTAGTAGTGGTCATTTTAATTAAATACTAATAACCACAATAGACTCATATTTTCTGGTTTAGAGAGAGAGGGCCATGTTGGGAAATTTATTTAAATTGTAAATAATAGTAAATAGTTGTATATATGTTGCTTTACATTTTGGGTCTTTATTTTTCTCTTTTGCCTAGTGGGAATAAATTTTCCTCTATTTCACAGAGCTACAATAAAAGTACAGAAATACACACACAGTAATCTTGAATAATGTGGTATCTTCAACACCAATTCACTTGTTATCCACTCATTCAGTGAATATTTTTGGTTATATTTTGATGATTAAAATCTTGGCTTTGAAATCATATCCTATATTTCTTCCTAGATTCCTAGTTGTATGACCTTTTGAAATTATGTCTTTCCAATTCCCAGTTTTTTTTTTTAACTAAAAGGTTGAATCAATTAGTAACATATCCCTCAATAAATTGTTGGGGAAACTTGGTGGGACACACTTTTAACACACTTAGCTTGGTATAAAATTATGGGGTGGTAATTAGTAAAAAGGGAGTAGAGGAAAGAGAACATAGCAAGCCCTGGGCTGGCTTCATGAACTTGGAGTTGGAATGTTCTGCATTGATGTGGTTGATGTAACCCCCACTCTAGACATTTTAAACAGATAATGTGATACATGTTAAACCCCTGTTCTCTTTATAGAGATCTCAATTTTGATAGTCATGCCTATGTGAACAGAGCCTAAAGAATCCCTGGATTCTGAGTCTCAAACAAGCTTCCTGTGTATAAACAGTGTACATCTCCTTGGTAGAAGGAGAGCAATGTGTATGGACCCTGTGAGGAGAGCATAGGAAGGTGTTCAACTGCCTTTGGATTCTTTGAGCCTTCTAGCAAATTTGCTGATGTGTGGCTGGTCTTGGGACCCCACCCTAAAATAGTGTCAGTGGTGGGACTTACTAGAATGAAATTGACTCACTAAAACATGACAGTAGTATAGTTTGAGGAAAAGAAGGAGGGAGAGATGTGGGTTCTGAAGCTCTGAGGCCTGGATGTCTATAGAATAACCTGAATATGAACTAGTAGCTGAATTCTGGTCTGTTATGAGAAATAAAATCTCAACAAAATTTTTAAAATGGTAAATCTTATCACAGAAGAGTTGGCTTAATGGATATATTCGTTGCTTTTGGCTAAGAAACATAATAGTAAAATGTAAATGTAAAGTACATGAATGTAAAAAATAAAAAAAAGAAGAAGAGAAAGGACCCAGAAATTTTCAATTTCCACATTATAATCTTGGAGGTGTAGAGAAATGCCTACAATGACCCCATGTTTTCTAAAATTAACTTAGTATTAGTTAAAGTAGAATTTTGATGACTAAATGTATATTGTGATCCTTATAATAGTCAATAAAAATAAATTAAAAATGTGGGAAATAGACCAAAGTATTAAAATGATATACAAGATATCTAATTAACCCTATTCACATTTAAACATCTACCCTCTGAGAGATATGTCTGAACATGATTGATGTTGTAAGTGTTTAGAATTATGAAAATATTAACACAAAACTGAATTATATGAAAATTCAACTGTAACATGTAGGCCATAGAAAATTACTTAGTTATTCCTTGTCAAAAAATTCATATGACAATCAAACAAGACATATATCTATGTTCTTTCATAACATATGCATAAATTAATAAAATCGAAATTACCATTCAAACAAATAATGCTGCAACTTTAAAATGCAAAAGTCCTTAACTACAAGTTGTAAATTTGTAGGTTGGACTGTCAGAGACCGTCAGAGTTCTGTTAAAATCAATTTGCCGCACTCTGCTACTTTTTCCGGAAAAAATATATGCACCCCTTGTTTTACAATAAACAGATCTATTAAAATGTATGAATACATAATTTATTTTTAAATATTTTAATGTTTTTATTAAGTTAATATCTCAGCAATAAAATTCTTCATGCCTTAGGCTGTTTGCCAAACGGTTAATCATACACAAACACCTTGACTACTAAAAGAAAAAAAAAAAAGAAAAGAAAGTTCTTTTCAAATAATCTTTAGAATTTTTTCATATTGAAAATAATAAAACCTTAATATGCTTGTTTTATAAAGTTCATATTTTATGAATTAGATTGAAATAGTATGTCTATTTAGCACTAAGCAAATGCTAAATACTGGCTGTGACTTTTGAGCAAAGTCTTTAATAAGTGACATTAATCTAGAACTCATCAAATTACCTCCAACAATTTATAGCATTTTTCACCTTTAAGACTTTTTGAGAACTTTAATTAAAATATAAGTTGCCCTTTTGAGCTATATCTGCATAAGTGTTCGTAATTTGAACTTCATGAGGCAAGATAATTTGGGGTTGGTGTGAGGAGTGGTTTGTGTGAAGATATACTCTTGCTCAGGCTCATAATAAAACATGATTGAGAATGTGTCAATTTCTTCCCTTACAAATCACGCGGTTTCCAGTGTCATCCTTCAGGTAGATGACACTGTTCAGTTGGATTATCACTCATGCAGCTTCCTGCCAAAAAAAGATTGGTTCTTGAGAGTTGTAAAGTTCAAGAGGCTGAACAAAATACAAAAGGTGAAAAGAGGAGAAGGTAAAAGTTTTAGAGTGTTTGTGAAGTCCTCTCTAGGCAGCTTGGAGGCACACAGGGCAAGAAGTATGCATTTCACTGTGACTTGAGATAAAGAGGCTTTTCCTGGTATCACTAGAAAATGTGCTCATGAATGGGGTGGGCTTCTCTCCGCCATGCTGTGATTACTGATTCTTTAGCTTGTCTAATCATAATTTTTAGTCTTCTACATTAAAAGAGATTGTCAACTTACATTTGTATTAAATAGGTTAACAGAATCCATCTTTAAAAACTTAAAGATTTCCAACATAGAAATATAACTGCTAGGAGACTTTCATCATTATATTTATTGCCAAACTTGCAACAAAATATTAAACTCAATACATCAGGACACCTGCATTGATGCTTTTGTCTTTAAAAACAGAAGGAATTATAAAGAGAATGAATATGTGGGGAAGCATGTTAGATGTCATCTTACTCTTCAAACTATTTACTCGTTTTAGATATTGAGGTTGACAGAGAAAGATACAGAGTCAGAAAAAGAGAGGGACAGAGAATCACAGAGACAACAGAGAGAAAATAAAAGAAGAATTGAGGGGCTAATTGAGTTTCTCAAGATGGCACAAAAATACTCCATATAATTTCATGATAAAAGAGCATTAACTGGCATTCATATACTCCTCTTTGGAGGTAGAATAGTAAAATAAGACTGATATACCTATCAGATTATGATTTCTTAAATCCAGTTTATATAAAGAAAGGGAAAGATTAAACAAAGTGAAAATTTATGTTTACAATGTAAGCAAGTAGACACAATTAATACACTGGTGATATTGCTAAAATGCTAGTACTTTTTGATCAGTAATTTTTCTAAGATAACGCAGCTAAGGTTGACAGTATTTGCATATATACATGCATCAGCAGCAGCACCGTTATTTTTAGTACTACTGCTCTGAATCTCAGAGTGACTATTTTCAACTTTGCTTATCCATAACTGAAATGTTAAAAGTTGAGAATAGCAGGTTTCTTATCTCTCTAAGGTATTCCTTCCCTTTCTTCCTCCATTCCTCCCTTCTTTCCTCTGCCCCCACTACTCCCACCTTATTGAAGCATAATTGAAAAATAAAAACTATTTATATTCAAGCTGTATAATTTCACATTTGGATACACGTATTCATTTTAAGATGATTACCACAATTAAGCAAGATAATTAAGAGATCTATCAAATCACATATATAATTTAGTATTTGTGGTGTTGATACTTAAGATCCCATATCTTAGCAAACTTCAAATATGCACTACATTGTGATTCACTATAAATCACCATGTCACATCTTGAATCTCCAAAAGTTATTCATCTTGTAATTGCAAGTTTGTACTCTTAGATTGACATTTCTCACTTTCCTATGCACCATGTCTGGTAATCACATTTCTCTTTGCCTCTCTGAGTTTGAATTTTTAAAAATTCCACATAAATGTAACATAATGCGATATTTTCTTTCTGTCTCTAGTTTAGTCAAATGCATTTTTTGTATCTATTAAGATGATCATACTATTTTTTTTTGTTCACTTGTTTAATGTGGTGTGTCAAACTTACTGATCTGTGTAGGTTGAAAACCCTTATATACTAGAGATAAATCCCAATTAATCATGATGTATGATCATTTTAATGTTTATTAGAATTTGATTTTATAGTATTTTGTTGAGGATTGTTGCATCCATATTCATCAGGGACATTGCCTTTTAATTTTATTTTCCTGTGGTGGTCTTACTTAGTTTTAGTGGTAGAGTAATTAATGGTTCATAAAATAAGTCTACATAGTTTTTTTTCTTTATGTTTGGAAAGCACTGGCATTGATTTTTTAAAATTCTTATTTAAATGTTTTAGACTTTAGCAATGAAGGCGTCAGGTCTTGGGCTTTCCTTTGATGGAAAATTTTATAAATGATTCTATCTCCTTGTTCTTTATTGGTATGTTCATATTTTCTATTTCTTCATGATTCTGACTTCTATCTATCACAGTAGGTTGCATGTATCTTGGTAATTATCCATTTTGTTCATGTTTAATTGTTCATAATACTCTTATGTGGTCTTTTGTATTTCTGTGGTATCAGTTTTAATGTCTCCTTTTTCACTTACTCTTTTATTTAGTTGAATTTTTTTAGTTTAACTAAAATTGTTTGATTTGCTTTTTTAAAAAATACAACTCTTAGTTTTATTAATATTTCCCATTGTTTTTCTAGTCTCTAGTTTACCTATTTCTACTCAATATTTTGGTATTCCTTCTCAAATTTTGGGCTCAGCTTGGAATTTTTCTCATTTCTTGAAGTATACTGTTATTTGTTTGAGATCTTTCTTCCTTTTATTTTTTAATAAAAATGTTCACTGCTATAAACTTCCCCATTATAATCATAAGATTTGTATTGTTGTCTTTCCATTTTCCTTTGAAGAAGATTTTTAATTTCCCTTTTGATTTCCTCTTTCACCCACTGGTTGTTCATGTATGCACTATTGAATTTCCATATCTCTGTGAATTTTCTGAAATTATTCTTTTTACCGATTTTTAGTTCAATATATGTGTAGTTGAAAAAGATTGCAACTCTTCTTAAATTTGTTGAGACTTGTTTCGTAACACAGCATAATCTCTTCTGAAGAATGTTATGTGGGTACTTGAATATTTTGCTGCTGTTGGATAGAACATTTTATATATGTCCATTAGGCCCATTTGATCTAAAGTCCAAATCCAATATTTCCTTGTGGACATCTGTCTGGATGATTTATGCACTGTTGAAAGTGGACTATTTAAATTCCCTATTGTGATTTTATAAAACTCCATCTCCATCTTCACATCTATTCATATGTCTTCTTATATCTAAGTGCTCTTATGTTGGGTGCCTATATATTTGCAATTATTATATCTTCTTGTTGAATTGACCACTTTATAGCTATATAATAGCCTTAACTATTTCTCTTGAGAGTTTTAAACTTAAAGTCTGTTTTTTTTCTGACATAAACATGCTACCCTTGCTTTCTTTTGGTTTCCATTTGCAAGAATAAAACTTTTTCCCATCATCTTCAAGTTCTGTTAGGGTCTGTAAACAAGTCAGGATGGTGCCTGGCAAATGTTAGAGTCTGTAAACAAGCCTGGATGGCGCCTGGCAAAATGCCAGAGGGAGTGGTTTGTGAAGTAACAAAATCGAGCTATTAAGTGTGGAGATTCCTTATTGGTTGACTGCTGTATCTAGTTTATGTTAATTAGATAAGCTCTGTGGCATGTATAAATACCTCTGTTGTCTTACATCTGTTGTCTTACAATATACAGGCTCCTACTCCTGCTGTATCAATCTACACAAGTTGTTCATCACAACCCCCCCCCTCCCCGCAGCCAGACTGCGGCAAAGTTCAGTGGATATATGTCCTTAAAGGTGAAGGAAGACTTTTGGAGGCAGCATATATTTGCTCTCTCTCTTTATTTTTTTCTTTTTCATAATCAATTCTGTCACTCTCTATCTTGGATTGAAAGCTTAATGCACTTTAAGTAAAGGTAATTATTGAAAGACTAAGACTTACTATTGATGTTTTGTTAGTTTTTGAAGTTATCTACTATTATTTTATTAAATTTTCTAGAAAGATCTATAATATATTTACAAAAAGTCTTTATCTCTTTTTCATTTTTAAACTACAACTTTGTTATATTCACAATAAGCGGCTTTTTCTTTAATAATTTTGAATATATCATTCCATTCTTTCTTATTTAGCAAAGTTTTTGTTTAGTTTTACGTGGGTTCTCTAGCATGTGAGGAAATATTTTTCTCTCTCTGTCTTTGGAAAGCAGCCACTGATTTTTGATAGTTATTAGTATCTCTTGGTAAAGTCTTTGGTTGAAACAGATTGGAGAATTTTGAAGCACCTAGACATTTTTACCTTTGCCTTGACTTGGGAATTTTTCAGCCATGTCATTAAATGAGATCACTTTTTACTCTCTCCTCTTCTCCCGCTCTTATCATGTGAATGTGGCTCTCTTGATGGTGTCCCACAAACTCCATAGGCTTTCCTCATTCCCTTCCATTCTTTACTTTCTTCTCTCATTGAAGGTTTTCAAATGAGCTGACTTTGAGTACTCAGATTCTTTCTTCTGCTTGATCAATTCTGCTATTTATTCTCTATTGCATTTTTAGATTTCATTTATTGTATTTTTACGCCCTGAAATTTCTAGTTGGTTCTTTTCTTATCTCTATTGAAACTCTCCCTTTGTGTATTGTTTTCATGATTTCATGGTCTGTGTCCTCTTGTAGCTCATTGAGCTTCTTTAAAACTATTATTTTGGATTTTTGGACAAATACTTCATAGCTACACTTCTTTATTGTTAGTTTCTGAAAATTTATTGTGTTCCCATGGTGTAGCATATCCTTGGTTTTTCCTGTTTCAAATGCCCTCTGTTGATGTCTGTACATTTGATGAAACAGTCACTTCTTCCTGACACTACACATTTACATTGAAGGGGAGGTGCTTCACATATGGGTGACTGTGAGGGCATCTAATAGAGAGGGTGTGTGACAGGTCTGCCTCCCGGGAGGGCACAGCAGTTTGGTCTACGTGCAGCTCCATAAACTTAAGTCAGCATCAACAAGGATTTCAGGGGTCCTCAGCAGCCAACTATGTAGTTGTCCACAATTGTAGACAACATTCTTGCTATAGTGTCACTAAAGAATTAACATCTATGAATTCTGTTGAAGAATACATAATAATCATTTTCAAAGAAAGCTCAGTGAGCTACAAGCCAGTTCAAAGTGATGTCAACCAGGAAACTGATGATAAAAGTTGGGACTAGGTATACAGGCACACCTAGAGCTATGGTAGCTCTGGGGTCTGGGGCACAAATGTTCTCACTTTTGTGGCTCCATCCTAGACAAGAATGCTACAGGAGCAGTCATGGAATTTGATCCAGGGTAGTAGTATGTACAGGGTTACCCCTGTTCCAGTGAGAGCATGCACAGAGCAATGTTGGCACTGGGTCCAGGGCATGGGCTAATTCACTGTGACAATGATCTTATGTCTGAGACATGGAGGTCACTGAGCAATGGCAGAATCAGGGTCAGAGAAACTATGAGAAAAGTGATAAAATTAAAGACTTGTTAGATTAGAGTTTGTTTAAACATTAGTATTCAACTGCATTTATTTCATTATGTAATATACTATTGTGTTAACACAGTTCTAACAATTCTCTATGTTGTGTCTTAGATAAATTGCCATATATTGTTAAACAAGAAAAGCAGTGGAGTCACAAGTAAACTACTTGAATTTTTCAGTGTCGTAAATGGTTCAAAATCCAAACTTTCTACAAGTAACAGGAGATCATTCTTACCCTTAAATTTTAAAGACTGCCATTATTTCGCTAATTAAAAGTATAGGTACTACTAGAGAAGGTTTATATTTAAATTTAAAACAAATTTTGAAATGTATCTTTCTCTGATTTTAGGTCATCTATTTCAAGTTATAGTTATATCACTTTAAACGCAGCCATGTGTATTCACAATAACCATTCCTCATAATTTTCTCTATGCACACATTTACTCATTTGAAGATTTTGCTAGCTAGATAGCTAGAGAAAAATAAAAAGTGTTAAGATGGTTCAAAAATGATGAAACGGAAGCATCTATTTGGACACTTTGAATTAAAATTTGGAACTTAATCCTTGGCCCAGATTTCTGTGTTTGGTGTCTTTGGCTTCCTCCATTGAGCAAAAACTTCCTGCTCTATATTTTGTGACTAGTCTCTAGGCCAGTTGTAAGCAAATGCTTGTATTGATCTTGGTCTTTTATTCTTGGCATCTCCTGAATGTCACAAAATTGGCTGGTATCAATAAAGATAAAAAAGCTCAATATTTTAAAATATCCCTTCAGAGGGTCTATTATCATACTCAATTGGGAATTTTCTGAGCACTGAAAGATCAATGGAGCTTAGATCCCTCATTTCTAGTTCCTAGAACACAATTTAAATTTAGACCCAAATTATTAAGTATAATTCAATTTAAAAATCAAAAAGTTTAAAAGCCAAACTGTTATTTTTTTTAATTCATGAAAACCTGAACTCAACTGATATGTGGCCATTAGTACTAGTAGTTGAACATTTATTAAATTTCATTATGAGAAACACCTCATACCTGACTGGGAATGCTACAGAGTATATGTGTTTTATACTCTCTTTATAAAATTAAAAATCTCTAAATCCTAAAATATACACAATGTGAGGTTTGGGATGTCATAATAAATGCATAGACTATAACTATTCATACATTTCCCATGGATTTTTGAAGAAAACCCTCATTTTGGTGAACCTGCAATCCAGACTATGGCTTTCTGTTCCCACATCATACTATTTGCCTATTTTAAAAATCATATCGGATATTTTTAACATTTAAATACATGTCTTTGCAATATGTGAGTAGTGACAACAGGATGGTAGACTGTCTAGACTGACTTGCAATTGTAAATTTTCTTTATATAAAAGCCCCAGAGGAAAGTCTCTACCAAAACCAACTTTGTGGGAAATTAAGGTGCAGGAGAGGTAGAGTAGCTCCCTTTGCCTACAAGCCATTGTGTCTAAGCTCAACTTGATCCAAGTTCTCAGACTTCATGAACAGCTGACTTGTACCCAGGTTATAAACTTTGCTCTGTTAACTCATATGTACGAGTCACTTCTGACACTTGCCTTACAAGAAGGTAGAAAGGGTGAAAGACAGGTTTTCTCACCATGGAGTTTAAACTACCTTATTGCCACCAAGAAAGGCACGGCTCAGCAAGAGGATCCATTAGAGTGATTGAGCATCACAATGAATTAATTTTCTAGAATTTTAGAACACTGCCCTGGCCTTTTTGTTGTTTTATTGTTGCTCTTTTACTTATTAATACTGCCTTATTTAGATATTTGGACAGAAGCATGAATAAAAGATCAATATTAGTGTCAACATGTGCTTATTGCTTTGTTAAAGAAACCAGTCACAAAAATAATAGGAAGAACATCTTAGTTTTATAATTTAGTCATAAATACTAAATATGAAGTCATCATGTGCTTGATCCTTTCATGAGATGACCTCCTTCCACCTTAAAATTTGCTATTGTAATATGTACTCTGACTTGTGTAACCTGTGTGGGCTTATTGGCCAAATCAATATATTTAGTACATTTAGTATTCTTCTGTAAGTCATAATTTATATAATAAATGTACAATTAACATATAAATCCATATAACTTTCTATGAAAATTTTATTTGAATAAAATTACCATCATATTACCATATTTCTATTTTTAAATGCTCACTTTCAAAGAGATCAAGTTTAGAATTTATTCTGCTTGCATATAAACATTATGTTTTACTTTTTAAAATAAATTCATTCTCTAGTATTTTATGAATGACAAAAATTCTAATATCATTTATTATTACACAGTTGCACATATTTTTGTAGTGGCATTCCCACTTCTAATCTTCTACATTATTATTTGGTCATTAATTTTGATAAAAAACCAAATTTCCTACAAGCCAAAGAATCTGTCCGCCTCATTAAGACTACACCTATGAAGTTGTTTCAAGCTTAAGGCATTTCTGAGAGTAGACTGATGATAATTTTGTGAATATTTTCTGTATGCAGTCTGTAAATGAAGTAAGATATACTTCTTCATTATTCCTAATTAGAATTTCTCTGGTTATTGCTTTGTGAGTTGCCCTTATAACCCACAAAATCAACAAAATCATCTTCACAACAAACAAAAGGAAGTCTACATTTCTCACTTATTGCAGACCCCTGCCAGACACTGGACATAGCCTTGTTATAAGACCAGAACTGGACTCATCAAGTTTTCCCTACTTGCCTTTATCTCTGACATCTTAGGAGGCAATCCAGGCTACGTTTGCTTTTGTAAGGCAGAGCCCATTTTGACACCTGAGGTTCTTTTCTGGAGATTTTCATGTGAATATGAGGATGAATATGAATTCAAAAGAAAAAAGACAGTTTACTTTATTCTATACACAAGATATATTTGAATCTTAGATCTAATCATGTAGTGAATCCTAAAACACTGACGTACATTGACATAAAAATATAATTCCTATCTATAATGTCATTGAGAAGTGACATTAAGGCATTATAACCAAGTTACATACCAAAATTATAGGAATCTCTTTGCCAGACAATGTTCTTTAGATCAAAAATAGACAGAAACATTTTGAATATTCAAAACAAAATTTTATGGAAGGCACCAAAATACCCAAATAAAAATCTGAAGAGCAGAGATTAAGTTACAGTAGATAAATGGTAGAACCAGATTTAAAACCTAAGCATTTTAGTGATAGAATATATACTTTTTGTCATTTCATTATGCTAATTTACAATATATGCAAGTTTTTATTACAACAAAAAATATATGATGAACAGTGTGGTAGTCATCTTGATCCTAAAAAAATAATTCTAGATTCATACCTTTAGGAAACATGGTAGGATTGCATTCTCTGTGAATATAAAGCTAAGGTTTTCAGAAGAACCCACATCTACTATTAAAGATCCCGCAGATTGACCTCAATTGAGTAGACCATCGTGGTTGTAGAGAGATGGAATATTGCAGGTCATGAGCCAAAATTATCTGGGACTATTTTAGGAAAATAGTCATGTGCTTTTCACTTTTGTGTCTGACCTAAAATTCTTACAACTACTAAGTAAACCTTTTGAAATGTGTTGTTAAACTTGGCAGATCTCTTCCTCCACCAACCCTGAAGCTAAGACTATTACAAGATAATATGAGAAACCTGTAGAAAGATTTCCTCGCTTTGCTGTAACCCATATATGTATTTGTAACCCACCAAGGTATTTGTTAAATGTATTGATTTATGACCTTATTTGTTCTGTGGTTATAAGTTTATGTAACCTCTTCCAGGGTTGAGCATACCATGCAGGGTAACTTGAGTCCATTTTCCTGAGACTTGGACATTAATATTTGGCTCATAATAAATTATTTATTTCCTCTGAAGCAGAACTCTGTTTTGTGTCAACTTAAGTGTGTGTTTCTTCCATGTAGTGATGGAAAGTAAGTTCTGTGCACTACTTTTAGACAAGATATTTAATTTTCTGTGTGAGACTTTTTGATAGAAGTATACACGATGGCAGATATCTGTGTGTGTGGGTTCTTATTAACTACAGTTAGCATGGATTCCTCTTCATCTGTGAAAGACAGTTACTTTCTTGCATTAAGGAACCTAAATTTAGAAGTTTATTAACAATATTAATATCTAAACACATTACATGTTTCTGACATGAGAAAAACATAAGCAATATATGCTAAATAATAAATATTAACACTCTAAAAACTTTTTATCAGAATACAAAGAAACATGGATATTTTACCATATATCACTTTATATTAATTTCATATGTTTTGGTATTTTACTAGCAAATAATCTATTTTTTGCCATTGTTAAGTATGACTTAAATATATATATATATATATATATATATATATATATATATATATATATATATATATATTATATATATAATATATATATATATATAAATATATATATATAAGCTGATAAAATAGGATATATAAATAGTTTATTATAAATATAATAACTGACTTAAAATAGTTAACCTAATTCTATATCCAAAGTATACTTGAGTCTTAGATCTAATCATGCAATAAATCCTAAAATAGTGACATACACTAATATACCTTCAAACATTGATATACATCCAAAATTTTTATATTGGAACAATAAAGCTTAATCTATATATAGGTGTGTGTGTGTGTTTGTGTGTGTGTATATATATAAATTCTATAAATAGGTGTATTTAGATGTATAATGTATATATAGTTGACCAATATGTCTATTATTGCTGGTCTAGAAATTAAGACTGATTTAAAATCAATTTTTAAAAAGTAGACAGAAATATTTAAGATTTTTCAAGTAATATTTTATATATAGATATGAGATATGATCTCTCTAACATTAGAATAACAATTTCTGGACTCAAGAAATCCCTTGCTGCAAACCCAATGACTCCATGCATCACTGTCTTTTGGGGAATCTTCTATCATCTATTCCTGAAGGAATCTGTCAGTTAATAATTTGTATGGATAGAGACAATCCAAGCCATGTAACTGGTTAAGTTCTGCACAATATATTTATCCAAATATGATAACAAGTTTACTTTTCCAAGGGAAAATTGCTGGCAAGTAAATACCATTTGTACCAGGCTTCCCAATCCCCCAGGGAAATCCATTACCATGTTTATTGTGCAAATATCATTTCTCAATTCTCACATGGCATGGTTTTCATTTGGATGCAAGGGCTTCATGTTTTGTTAATAAATCTCTCCTCACCCCCCCCTTCTCTCACACGCGCGATCGCACATACACACACACATACATTTACTAGAAGATAATCATAGTTGAAAGGAAAATTATAAGCAACTTGAAAATGAGGTCTGAGATGAAGTATCCTCCCTAATCCTTTTTTGGAGAAGGCTTTGACTTATTCTTTTTGTTAATAGTATAACAGTGTCTCTTCTTTCTTTTTTTTTTTTTTTTCACAGACAGTATAAGGAGGAGCAAAGAAGCAGCAGAAAATTGATATTTGAACTGTAACTAGAAGTTGTTTGGAGACAAAAACTGGATGGGGGGTTCATCTCTATTCTCTATTTCAATCTGAAATTTTGTTTTTTTGAAAATTGTTATTTTTTGTAATAAATGATTTCATCCATCTCATTTGGATTTCTCACCAATAAATTAAAATACATAACAGGAATATTTGTCAAATATTATAAAATAAAAATTTATAATGAAACAGCTAGAGAACCTGTCTCCCATCTGTGCTTTTTTGGGGGATAAAGAAAAGAACTCAAACTTTCTTCCTCAGAAGAGCTTCAGTAGTATTAGATTAAAAAGTGCAAGATTTTACACAACCAAGGACTAACATGGGTTCCTCATTGAATATAATATAGCAAACAGCGAAATCTTTGATCCCAGAAATCTTATTTTCTTGGGTCATTTCGCCACTATTTCAATCTAATATTCAATATGTATGGTATCTTGATTAAAAGAATTGGCTTTATAATCATTCAAACTTGAATTTAAGAACCAGAAATATCACTTTCCAGTTATACAAACTTGGATATCGTATATCCTCCCTATATTTTAGTTAGCTCATCTACAAAATGTATATGATGATAGTATGCAATGGATTTTTTTTAGTTTTGAAGAATCAAATATTAAAATAATTGTCAAAGTATTTAGCCCTGTCTTTATATTCTAATAGATATCCTTATGTTTTTATGATTAGTGAAAGATGACTTTCATTTACTACAGACTTGATTTCACTCACCTGAGTCTTCCGTGTGTATGTATATGTGTTAGAGAGAGAAAAACAAGGGAGGGTAATTTGCATATTTGATCACTTCAAATTGCATAATGATTTAAACATTTACGCATAAGTCAACAGTTGCTCCTTAAGAAGCACTTCCATTTTCAACCATTTTCTCCAGATATATGCTGTCACTTGACCAAAGATGGCCAGATACATGGTGTATTAAAGAAATTTTCCAGTGAAGAATAACCAAGGCAGGGGGTGGAGAATATGAATGAGAGGATGAGAGAGAGAGAGAGAGAGAGAGAGAGAGAGAGAGAGAGAGAGAGAGAGAGATATGTAAATACAAACTTTCCAAACTCTATAATTGAGTCTGCTGAAACAAAGAGGAGAAAATGCACACAGACTTATAAATGTGCAGTCATGGGAGCCATACAAAATATGAAATGCAAAGAAGAGCCAGATGATTGAGGTTTAAATAGCCTTTTTATACAAGAGAGGAAAGTGATGGTGGTAGGGTGCTCTAGACAATTTTGGAAGAGAAGTAACTGATTTTTAGGAAACAGAATGAGTCCAGAAAACAGCCTGGTAGAATGATCCTCTGGGTGTAGGTACAGAGTTTGATTTTCAGTCTTTTCCTCTGTAATATGAATTTAATCTTCCTTGGTTAATGAAATTCCAGTAAGAAGATTCAAAAGCTATTGTTTCCCTTTGTGAATCCAATTTTTAGGTAGAATTCTCTTCCTTGCATTTGCTGTTTTTCTTCATTTCCTTCTGCCTAGGTGCTCTGAATTTAAAGTTCAAAGTAGGCCATGTTGGGGTGTTGTTTCTTGAGTTCTATTATCTATCTATGTATCTATCTGTCTATCGATTGATCGATCTATCAATCTATCAATCTAGATTGATCATAAGTGATTGGCTCACAAGGTTATGAATGCTAAGCAATCCAGTCCAAGGAGAGCTGATGATATTGTTCTAATCTTTGTCCAAGTGGGATGACAGAAGAAACAATGACCTAATTTCCAGACAGTGAAGCAGAAAGGAAAAATTCCTCTTCCCTTTTATTCAGGACTTCAAAGAATTGGATAGAGCTCATGTACATTGGTGATGGCAATATGCTTTAATCAGCCTACCAATTTGAATGTTAATCCTATCCAGAAACCCTCACAGAAATAATGTTTAGCCAAAATTATCTAGGCATCTCTTTGCCCAGTCAAGTTGACACATAAAATTAATCATTACATGATAACTGGAAACCCTATGTATTCTGTTATTTGGTTCCTTTTCCCCTGGTTTCTATAATTAAGACTTATTTCTCATAAGAAACTGGTCATTTTGAGATAGTCTCTGTAATGTTTGTTCCTTTGATGTTGTGTTCATATTTAGATTCTTCATTGCTTCCAATGTGGTATTTCTATGGTGGGGTGCTCTTTCATAGAAGATAGTACAGCTTTGGTATACCTTATCTGAAATGTTTGTGACCAGATATGTTTTAGATTTCTTTTTTTTTTTCAATTTTGGAATATTTTCCTATAAATAATGAGGTATCTAGGGAATAGAAGCTAGAATCTAAGTTAAGAACAAAACTCATTTATGTCTCCAGTACATTAACATCATATATATATATATATATATATATATATATATATATATATAAAATAGAGATTGTTTTTATATGTTTTGAAGACAGTCTGTATTTGGGTTGTGATCCCTTACATGATTTCAGGTTTGTAATATTTTATACTTACGGTATAATTTTGGTGCCTAAAAAATTTCAGATTTAGGAGAATTTTGGATTTTATATTTTTGTTTAAGGTTTCTCAACCTGTATTTGCAATAATCAAAGGCCAGTTAATTTATGAAGGTACATTTCATTGGATGATTATTTGTAATATATTTTCATGGTATCACTGAAATAACACATCATAGCTTAAAAAATGTTTCAACATCTTAGAAAAAACAGAGAATCTGGAGATAATTTCTATTTTAATTATATGTAAAGCATTCATCTTTGGGTCTTTCAGGAAAAAAAATTACATGCCAAATAGTTATCTTTTAAGTTATCAGATATGAAAATATAAAATGCTGACTTAAGAAATGCATGTGTAATTGATATAAATAGGAATAAAAATGTAGCCAATTGAAAATTCATGGATTAAAATTTTAAGTTACTTAATTCTGAAATAGTAGCAGAGGTTTCTTTCAATTCAAACTTATAATGGTTCACATATGAAGTGCCCCCAAAAGAATCATATACTGAAGGCCTGTTACCCAGTATAGAATGTTCAAAGGCAGGACTGTGGGGAAATGATTGGATGAAAACTCTGACCTCATCAGTGGATTTGTAACTTCATAGCATTATTGTGAGACAGTGGAAACTCTAGGAGGTAGGGCCTAGTGCAAGGAGAGATCCTTGGGTAGTGACTTTGGCAACTTATCCCTAGAACCTGACTCTCTCTCTCTCTCTCTCTCTCTCTCTCTCTCTCTCTCTCTCTCTCTCTCTCTCTCTCCTGGCTGCCATGTGCTGAACAGTTATCTTCTACCACACCTTTCTGCCATGATGTTTTGCCTCACCTCAGGCCCAAGACAAAGGAGCCCACCATGGCCTGAAATCTCTGAAACCATGAGCCAAAATAAACCTTTCCTCCTTAAAATTTGTGTCAGGTATTTTGGTTATAGCAACAAAAAGCTAACTAACACAAAAGTACGTATTTTACATCAATTATACTTTACATATCAACATGTATTTTTAGTTAGTTTTACAAAATTTTAAAGCTACATTTGAAGGGACTTCACTGGCAATACAATTTAGTATACTCATCTTACAATAAAGGAGATAAGCCCTAAAGATTTATGAGATGCCCAAGGTCATACAACCATTTTGGACAGAGCTTGAACTATCACCTGGATCACCTGAGTTCCTATTCTGTATTCCTCTATTAGGCAATACACAAAATAAGAGGACGGAACTAGAAACATCTTATGTTTTAGAAAGGACAGTGACTCCAACATAATTTCATGATTCCCAGTCATCAGTCTCACTTATTGCCAGACTTTTCAAAGAAATTTCTATAAATGGAAAAAGCAATTATGCTCAGAATGCCAACTGTAACCACAATTGTTTTTCAGAAGAGATGGAAATAGTACTTCCCACAAGATACAGCCATTACCTAAGATTATTTAAGATGATTGCAATGTTATCAGAACATTTACTGGATTTCAAGAAAAGCCTGAGTTCTTAAATTAAGTTTTCTGTTAGTCATTTTGTTTATCATCTTTTTCCTCTCAAGATAGTTACCTGAGAGATTCAAAGCTGTCAGTATAACAAAGACATGATCTAATTAGTATACAGTTGCTCAGACATCTGATATTATAATCATATTCACTAGTTCAAGAGTTTTGAGTTAAAAATGGTCTAGTTTTTATATCCATTATCTGTGAAAGTAAAAATTCAGTTATTTTTCTTATTTTTTTTGATGGAAACTTTTCTTACTATTTCATACTCTTTTCTTGATTTTATGTGACCTTGTAAAGAAGAATATATTAGACATTTTATTTTTAATTAAAGTTGGTAGTTATATAATTTGACATCAAATACTGTATTTTTTCTGATTCTCATTGTGCAGCATAAGACACCTTTAATTTAAACACATTTATCAAAATACCATTAACCTAAAAACAGGTTTTTCCCTATAGAGTGTATAAATGATTTTATTAACAAAAATACTCATTTTTTGAACAATCTTCATCCCATTCAGCCTTTCTTGGTAGAACCTTCACATACATACATACATACATACATACATACATATGTTCATCTACTATCTATCTATTCATCAATAAGCTTGTTTTTCTATAATTGTTAATATACTACTGTTTTCAAATTGCTTCAAATACTCACTAATATAAAGATGGGAAAAAGAATAAAAGGACTAAATGAAAGATAATTTACAATGGGGTGGAAATGAGAAATGGCCAAAGTTGAACAGAATGTAGAAAATGAAGAGGGATCTTAGCTTAGAAATAAAATCAAAGAGTACATGTAAATCAGAAGAATCCCATGCATGATCTCAAAATGTTACCCTACCACAATTCAAAGCAGAAGGTTTTAATCTTTCTTTATTGTTTATTGATAGAGTATTGTTATTGTTTAGATATGAGTTGTTCCCAAAAAGCTCATATGTGAGGCAAAGCAAGGAAGTTTAGAAGTGAAATGATTGAATTTTGAGTCTTGATCTTATCAGTGTGTTAATCCACTGATATGGATTAACTGGGCAGTTAACTATAAGCAGGTAAGGTGTGGCTGGAGAGAGTATGTCACTGCAAGCATGCCTTTGAGGATTACATTTTGTTGGTGATGAATAGAGCTCTCTCTGCTTCCTAATTTCCATGTTATGAGCTGCCTTTCTCCTCCATGTCCTTTTGCCATCATGTGCCACCACACATTGTTCCCAGAGTTATGAAGTTGAACAATGATGGACTGAGACAGCTGAAATTGTGAGCCTCAAGTAAATTTCTCTCCTCTAAATAAAAAGCACTTTTTATTCTTGACAAATCTTTTGGTCACATCAATGAAAAAGGTAACTAAAACAGATCTTTGTTTCAAACTTTTATTTGTGATGTTTATCAATTTCTCAAATAAGGAAACATGCCATTAAGCTAACTGAAATTTACGTTTTTTTTTTTAAAAACACCCTTTTTTTGGTGACTTGATCAAGATGATCTTTTCTTTTTATTCACATGATAATAGATAATGGAATGATCTTTCCTATATTTGACATGTATAAGGTAAATAAAAATTTGTTAATCTTCATTTATTTCAAAGCCACTAAACACAAGTATGTTTAAACAAGAATGTTTTTTATTTATTATAACTAAGCAAATTTTATTACACCTCACAAGAACTGTGTTTTAACCCAAAGTATTAAAATGTTAAGGCAACCAACATAGCAAATATTTAAATAGGGAATATTTTATGGCTGGGGATCTCTATGTGGTTCATTCATTTACTTTTTTATTCAAAAATTATTTGGTGAAAGTCTATTATACATCAACTGATATAGGAAAAAAAATAACATAAAAATATTTTAAATATATACACCAGGAAGGCATGGAGGAGATTATAACAGGGCAAGAATTCCTTCCTGTTAAAATCAGGGAAGTTTTTTTAAATAAATTGTGAGGCTAGAAACAATTTCAAAGAGTTAAAGTAAAAGTCCCAGGCAAATTAGAAAAATAAACATGTAAGCTAAAATATATAGACAGTAATGATTAAAGTTTGCCTACAAAGTAACAGGGGACAGAGATTATAGGAATGGGAGGCTAACTGGCTCAATTTCTATGTATACATAACAGGATCTTCACTGACTATGATTGTCTAAATGTGATCTTGTGGGGGTTTTTTGTATTTTTTCTGTTTTAATTCATGTTATCTTGATGAATTTTTCAATATCAATATTTCAAATTTTTCTTCAATTCTTGCAAAATTTTAAGTAGTATCCCCAAATATTTCCTTCCCCCAGTTATCTAAAGTTGTTCTTCCTGAAATTCATCTTAGATAAAACTGAGGTTTCTCAATGAGTTCTTCATACTTTTCAACTTTCAGTACTTGTCAGTTCTTTCTCTTTGTTATTATGTTCTGTGGGGCATCTTCATTTCTAAATTCTAGTTGTTAATTTTCTTTTAATGATTATCTAACAGTCTACTATTCATCTCATAAAATAAGTTTTTCGGACATTTCTTTTCCTTTCCAAGGTTCCTAAAAGGGAAAAAAATATGTCTACATTTTGTTTCATCTATCTTGACCAGAAACTCTCTTTGGTGTTTCAAATAATGACTATTTAAGGGTGTCACTAATCTTGTTTAGTTATTTCAAGTCCTACAAAAGTCACCTGTCTTCTGAAGGTAACTATGTCTATTTGCTCTTTCTTCTGATTTGTCATCAAACATCTTACACATTAGTTCTTCTTATACACTTACAAGCAAAGTTCTTTGTTTCAATTTGTGAAAAACATAAAAACATACAATAAGGTGATTATATTAGGTTCTTTTTCATGTCCACATCATGTTAAGGCTGACATTTTAAGAGATATCATGCACATATATCTGTATTAACCTATTAAAAAAATTAAATCAGGACAAAAAGTAAATCTAGACATTGCAACAGATACCTCTTATTCTCCAAAAATATAAGTAATTACATGATAGAAACGGAACTCCCAAACAGAGTTTAAAGAAATGACATTGTATAAAACTTGCTTCAGAACAATCATATTCAGTGACTCATACTGTCATGCCATCTAACCTCTGCTCTTAAAAAACGAGCCCTTAGAAGGTCATTGCAACCTTAAATGATGTTGATTTTGTTCCGATTACGCTGCAACTTGACAGGAGCCATAAGAAGGCCACATTGTAAATGATATGTCTTGGTTACTAATGTCCTTTTCTGCTGTTGCTCAGACAGCTCTTGTCAAAGCTCTGTGGCAAATAATGCTTTCTTACTGTACTAAATGATAATCTGACTCACTCTCCCTAATGCTAACAAAGTCATAGAATTATTTTCCTTTATAAAATTCATGTACAGTGAAAAATCTACAAGCACATAAAGGATTTTAAATATTTTTAGTAATATAGAATATTCATACACAATCATGCATACATAAAATTTCAGAATTTTTAATCACAAAATATTTTTGTTGAATTTTTGTTGGTGTTTGCTAATTTTTAAAATTGAGGTAAGTACAGCAGAAGACCGCTAGGTACTATTATTTTTTTCCCCAAGAAAACTAACATTTAGCCAAAAGAAATACCACAAATGATTAATTTTTTTTCTGTTCTATGAAAAACTTTTAAAAACTCTAATACATATATTAAAGTGTTGGGTGGAACATTCATTTTTATTCTTGGTGTACATTGCACTAATTATTCATAAATTTTAGCATATATGTTGGCAAATTTGGAAAAATAAAATGGTCAGAAAGAATAGTATGTAATTTTTAAAAAAGTGATTATTGAAAAAGAGCTTACTACGAAAGCTCTTAACTTGTAAGTTGACACATTTTTTTAACTTTTTTTTTATTCACATCAAAGGTGAAAATTCATTTTATTCAATACTCCAGTCTTTCATAATGTTTTTAACGGTAGGATTGTAAAAATCTTTCGTAACAGTAATATTTTCATTCATTTTATATCCTCAAAGTGAGGATACAAAAGAGATAGAGTTTGTACAAAATAAGTGTTAGGTGATGAACTGAACAAGGAAAATAAGTCTCAAGTTTACCCTATTGTTGAAACATAATAAAAGATATTCTACAATAGTGTGATATCCTAAGAAAAAGCTAAAAGAGAAAATCTTTACCATTTTAAAAGGCAATTAACGATTCAGTAATAAAGCTAATTGACACTGAACAGGTCACAAGGTGAGTCTTCCAGAAGAAATAATTAATTCATAGAGAGCTTACAGACATTTTAAAAGAACATGCCACTAAAATTGCACATCATAAGATTATAGAAAGGTAATACCAACATTTTATAGACAAATGAGACTATAAGGAATTTAAGATATCTTCTAGTCTCATTTCAAGCACCTGGAAGATTTATCTTTAATTTGAACTGGCACATAAATTGAACATTGCTGAGAGGTCAAATTACACTTTGGTAAAGATGGAAGGAGTGATGAATAATAATAATGATTGTATTTTACATTTATGTAGCATTATAAGCCATTTAATCTCCTTCTTTTATATCTACAGCCCTAGAGCATAATACAAAGATTTCATAATATCAAAATTATGATCCAGCTGTATCTTCCATTTGTTCACACTATGCAGTTTACATGCCTGCCGTCCTTTCTCCTTATCCTGGAAATGTCATTAAGTCTGAACACTCAAATTAGCACAATGCAAAAGTGAGATCTGTGATTGCATACAGTGTTATCTGTGCAACTAGATTTATCAATATAATCAGTGATGTTCAGATGGAAATAGACATATATGTATTAATTGTTATAATAATGGAAACCAGAGCAAGCAAAATTTGACATTAAATGTATTATTTAAGGTGGCCCAAGTGTTTGTATACTATCAAGATTACATTTGAAGTCCTTCTTTGGAACTAGAAATATAACACTTTATAACATGCATGCAGATATAGATATATATATTAGGTATTCTACTATGTCCTTGATTCTGCCCACTGTCGATATTCAAGCAATGTCTGCAAAGTTACTGCTTAGGGTGATATGATAAGAATTCTGAAAAGTGAAAGGATAAAAGTATAGAAGAAACACAGTTAAATAGTGCTCTAAAATGCAAAGCATATATGATTTAAGTAATATTATTTTGCTAGTAAATAGAAAATCATCCCATATTCTTAACCATGGATAACATTCATGATCACAAACTAAGTATCTACTTGTTTGGTTTTACTGGATTTTCACTCTGACTGATGTGTACACATTGGGATACAAGTTGAATACACATATGCTAACACTTTATGAATTATGACCAAAGATGAACTCCTATTGCAAATGTTTCAGAACTGGGTGCCATGTTTCTTGAGAAATAGGTAACTAGAGATGTGTCAACTTTTAAAATTTCCACCTTTTCCAGATAAAACAGCCCACTTAAACTTTTTCTTAGAGCTGAGGGTGAAGAGGTAGAAGGAGAAAGGATTTCAAAGTATCTGAGGATAGCAGGGACCAAGTGTAAGATGGCTGCCTAATAAGGAGCCTCTTCACATATCCCCTCAAATAGCATACACCATAGAGCACCATTAAATAATAACAAAGAACAAAAACAATAACATATCCTTGGATGACTAGAAGACAGAGCTCAACTAAAATTACAAATTAGAGAAGCACCAAAATCCAGTGGGTTCACTCTTGATCTTGACAAAATATATTGTCCTTGCAAATATAGATTCTCCTTTTTTCCAGACATACCAGGGAGGTTTAGGGCCACTTATAAGAGGATACCACCACAATAAACACTCAGACAAGAAAGTCTCTTTGTCCCTGTGTCCCTAGAATCTCCTTCTCTAAGGGGAGATACCAAAGTAGCTGTATTCGAACCTCTATAAGAAAAATCTGGCCTGGAAAGACTCTTCATTCATCTGGGTCTTAACCTCCACTCTCCTCATGGGGAGGCAAACCCCTGACCCTGCTTTGAAGCCACTTCCCCATCTCCTCAGGCAACCTCAGAAGAGACCAGTGAGAGCCACAAAAGCAATATATAAATAAGCAGACCAAAATAATACTGCAAATACATGAAAATTAAACTATAATTAAAACTACAATCTACAAAATTGATCTGGGAACACATACTAAACCAAATTAGGATAATTTTCTGCTTAAATTAAAAAAAATAATGACCTAGGTCTGCCTAATGTTGAGTGTCATACAAAATAAAGAAAATTACAAGTGGAATGAGAAAAGACAATTCACATCCACACCAGAGGAATTGGATATTAGAATTATCTGACAAGGATTTTGAAGTATATACCACAAAACATTTTAACAATAAGTTATCAATTATCTTTACTTTTAACTTAATTTTTATTTCAGAAGAGTTTTAAATTCACAGAAAATTTACAAAGATATTCCAGAGGGTTCCAACATACCCACATCCAGCTATCCATATTGCAAACAATTTGTATACATTCAATTTGTTATGAATGCATGATACATTCATCACACTGACTAAACAAAATGATACACTTTTATTACTTTAAAACCCATACTTTATTGAATTATTTTTTTAGATTTTTAACCTATTTTGCCTTATGTATGATCGAATCCCAGATATCCCATTACATTTATGTATTATGTCAACTTCTATCCTGTGACAGTTTCTCAGTGTTTTCTTTCTTTTTCCAACCTTAATCAATTTTGAAGAGTCTTGGTGACGTATTTTACACATTTTCTGACATAATATTGATCTGATGGCTTCCTTATGACTAGACAAGCCACATTGTTTTTGTTTGTTTTTGCTTTTTTTTTTAAGGAGGAAGACCACGAAGATAAAATGCTATTCTTTGTCACTTTTTACCAACAATACTTTTTTTTAGTCAGTATGACTCATCACTGACAATGTTAAGCTTGGTCGCATAGCTCAGGAACTGTTTTTAGACTTTTCCACTATAAAGTTAGTCTCTTCTCTTTTTCCTTTTCATAAAAGCATTTGAAAGAAGTCAGTGCAGTCCATGCTGAAGTGGTAGACGATTATGCCCTGCCATCTTTGAAATTAATTGATATTTTTCTGTATATTTTTCTTCCCTTCCCTTTATTTATTCAATAATTTATTAAGTTAGTATGGACTCAAGCATGTTTCGTTGATATTTTAGTTTATAGTCCAGTACTATATTATTTTTCATGTTGGTCAAGTTATTACAGGTTTGACCATTATAAGTTCTTTCATTTGGTTCCTGCATTCTTTTTCTATTCCAAACACTTCCTCACCTTGCATGCTGGCATTGCAAGATGTTCGAGGCTCATTCTGTGTATTTTCCTTCCTATATTTAGTCTCAGTTATTTCTCCAATTACCTGAACAGCATTTTGTCTTTTTGTTTCTCTTTGTTTTTTTTTTCTTTTTAGATTAACTTTTAATTGTATTGCATCTTGCTTAATGAACTAAGTCTAGATGTTATTAGTTTTGTGGAATGTGCTGAATTTTCTTTAGTCTTCTAAGAAAGTTTTATTCTTGTAAATAATTGTGTTGTTTTTGAATAGAACACATATTCCCAATAACACCCGAAGAGATGTTCAATATCACTAAGTATGAGTGAAATACAAATCAAACACTATGAAATGTCATCTCACAATCTTTGGTATCATTAAAATAAAAGAAAATCACAAATGTTGGTGAGGATATCAAGAAATTAGAACACTTGTGCACCATTGTGGGAATGTAAAATGGTACAGCCACCGTGGAAAACAGTTCAGCAATACCCTATACAATATAAGAAAAGAAAAAATATTTACATATGCTCCAGTAATACCACCTCTCAGGGCATTTCCAATCGAATTGAAAGCAGGGTCTTGAAGAGATATTTGTGTACTCATATTCATAGTAGTATTACTTGTAATTTGTAAGATATAGAAGCAAGCTAATCATCCACAAGCAGATGAATGAATAACCAAAGAGTAATCTATAAATGCAATTAATATTATTCAGGAAAGAAATTCTAGCACACATGTTTGAACCTTTAAGACACTATGTTACAACAAAGAACTCAGTTACAGAAGAACAAATACTGCATTGTTTCACTTATATGAGGTACATAGCTGTCAAAACCATGGAGGCAGACAATAAAATGTTGTTTGTTAGGAATTTAATGGAAGGAGTTACTGTTAAGTGGGTATGGAGCTTCAGATTTGTAAGGTCAAAAGCATTATTGAGGTGGATGGTGGTAATGATGTAAAGATGAACCACTAAACTTAATGCTTAAAATTAGTTACAATTGCAAATATTGTGTTATATGAATTGTGTCATCATGAAAAAAATTTATTGCATCACAGGATATTTATTTCATCTAAAATGAGTAAAGAACTTGGAAGTTCTAATTTCATGTCCTTTTCACAAGGAAAAAAAATAAATTAAAACCACTTAATAAACAGAAAATCAATGCATTTTCTTGGACACATCAGAACATTGAAAACACAGGGAAAACTGCCTCCTAGAAATCTGCAGAGACAGGTAAATATAGAGAATCATACCTAAAACTCTTTGCATACATGGGTAGAAGATACTAGAGCCACAAAGTGGTAGGAGCTCTTAATGGTAACTTTTATTAATTGTTGGAAGTTGTGTATGAAGTGAATGAGATTGAGAATTTCCCAGGGACTGTGTCTTTGTAAACACCCCCATAATTACATGATTCACCTTGAGAAAAAACTCACCAGACTCAAGGTGAGAGAAAAACAAAAATATCCTATGCCGCTAGTGAGAGAGGGAGCAATCAATTTGAAATATGTCCAAGGCATTCTTCAAAACAAATGCCTCTTTTCCAGTGAAAAAGATTATAGGAGCCTTATCTCACCCAGGAGAAGCAAATTTTCCCAACTGCAATTCCCCCTAGCTACCTTCTTTCATCTAAGTGGAGAAAAAGTGAAGACAAGCTTATGAAGGTCACAGCTAGCAACACAGACCAATGACATACAGAAACTTAATCCATATTCCTATAGGATGTTTCCCTACCCTCATTTCTTACCACTATAACAGTGGGCTCCAGCATAATAGTCTCAGCCTCTGGGTACTTTAAACATTTTCCCACAGATTGGAAAGACCTATCTTTGGCCAGGCGAAAGCTGCAGTGGTTTCTTATAGTAGTGCTAATATTCCTTGGGAGACCTATGGGCCCCAGATTCATCAAGCTGTATTTTTTTCCTGGGCTTTCTCTTTAAAGCCTTCAGATGATAAGTGAAACTGTATTTTTCAATAATTGTCTCTAAAAATTAAAACAAATTCATGCTGTGTTGAAAGGAGTTTCAATTTATACCAGCCTACTAGGATTCTGTTAACATATCCATTTTTACAACATAACTCTTTTTAATATTGTGTACATAAAATGTATATAATATTTGCCCCCAAAGAGGGCTAAGGAAAAATGAACAGGTATTTTTTTTTAAATGAAACACATTTGTTGACATATAAGTCTGAGATGGCCAGTTCATCAAATTATTCTTCACTTTGCACAAAATAGGTACATTTAATGAGTCCATTAGCATAAAGTTCATTTAACAAGTCCACTGTTATCAAAACAAATAAGTAATACATTCTGTGATTAAATTACACAGTATAAATAAAACTGACTGTTGGAAAAATGAGGCTCTTCTTTGTATAACCTGTTAGCAAGAGACACTTATAAAAACAATTTTGTACGATATTTCAGAATCCGAATGGAATTAATTAGCATCCAAGCACCACTCAAGGAAATACTTTCTGACAAGAGGCTCCTTCTATATGAGAGTTCTAAGAAATGTATAATACAGAGAGATGCAGATTGTATCTGTCCTTTTCCTGAAACCCAATTCTGTTCTGAATTAAGACTTCCAATCCCTCATTGTTCTCTTTCTAAATGATTTGGTTTGCCATATGGAAAATATTTTATTTTTCAAATTCTTCTGATGAAGAATGTATATTTTGTTTAGTGATATTTTTAACAGAGCATGCAAATAATAATAATTAGTTCTTAAAAAGATGTACTGTATGTTCTTTAATATATAAAATTTGTCATAGTGGACATCTTGCTCCTTGTCTGACCTGAACTCTTGCCTTATGTCTGTTGCAAGACATTTCTAGATCTGTGGGTATCTTGGTGTGTAAAATCATTGTGAGACCATGTTGCCATTGATGACATAAGGAAATGTGGCTCTTGAAATGAAGTAGTGTGTATCCCATAGTACCAGCACAGCTCCTTATATAAAAGATCCCTTAATAAGCCCTAAAAGAACACTATTATCCTAAGGAGGCAATTTTTATAATAAAAACTACTTTGGAGCCAGGAGTCTTGTGTTCCAATCTTTTTCTCCGTTGTGATAGTTCTGTGGCCTTAAAGGACTCACTAAACTTCTATGCTTTTTTATTTGTTAATTATCTGTTGCTGGGGGAAAATTAAATTTGCTATAATAATTAAAAATAATGTTTCTGAAGTTCATGTATGATGACTGGAGGAGCACTTAGTATACACTATGAATTAATTTTAATAATTTGTTGATACATAATTTATATACAGTACATTTATCCATATAAAGTATACAATTAACTGGTTTTTAGAAAGTATGCATAATTGTGCAATCATTACCATAATCTAACTTTAGAATGATTCTCATATAAGAAAGCCTGTCCCCATTACCCCTCACTCTAGATTCTTCTCATTCTGCATACAAGTGCTAAACACCCATTGATGTACTTTTTACCTGTATAGATTTGGTTATTAAATACAGTTCATATTAATCTGAATTAAGTAATGTGTGGTTTTGAAACTGGCTTCTTTAATTTGGCATGTGGTTCATCCATGTTGTATATATTGTGCTTCACTTTTATTAACAGACAATGTTCCACTGTACATAGACACTACTCCTTGCTTATCTCTTGTAGTTGATGGGCATTTTAATTGTTTCTGTTTTTTGCTCTATGAATAATATTGAAATGATCATATGTACAAATTATTGTGTGGATGTCTAAAAACCTAAAGATTTTATATATTTCAATAATGAATCCAGGCAGAGCTCTGGTACTGTGGGCTCCCCATCTGCCAACAAGGCTTCCCAGCATCACTGAGTCACTTGCCACCACTGCCTCATCTGACAATTCATCCTTCTCCATCTTGGAACATTACAGTGGCTGCCACAGCTACCTCAATGTGATAGCCACCTTTGGACACTGGACAGGTCCTGGAGGTAGCCACCTACTGTGGCACAGTCTACCGCATCTCAAAATGGGGCCATCCACCATAACTGCATGGCCCACCCTTGTTGCCTCATTTCTAAAAGTGGATGCCTCCATCTTGGATTACCTCATACTACCATTGCCATATTGAGTTGCAGCAGCCTCCATCTTGGAACAATGGCTAGAGCCTGGAAGACCAACATCAATGAACCTACAGGTTTGCTACCAATGTTGTCACCATCTAGGGACATGGCTGCTTTCATCTAGGGATACCAGCCAATGCCTGGAAGACCATCATCAAGGTGCCTACAGGCTTGTTTATACCTAAGGGCTCTTTGCTAGATATGATAATAGCCACCATCTTGCTGCAGAGGCAGGAGAGAATCTTGCATGGGGACAATACATTGGAAGAGGGTTTGAGGGCATCTTGCTCTCGGGTTGACCAGACAACAATTTGGTACCACAGGATTTTCAGGGCTAACTCAGGCCAGGACTTGCTGGGAATCAACACCAGCCTGGTTCCTGACTCTGTCTACAACCCAGCATCCACTGATCTCCTGGTCCCACTGGTTTGGCAATCAACAGGGTCCTTTGTCTCTCTCAATCCTCAGCTTTAAACCCCTCCCTAGCCACTAACTTGGTCCATCATTTGTAGTTATGTTGCCATCCACAGCTCTCAATGTTGGTACTTGATCTGTCTCATACAAAACAGCCCTCCATGACAGGTGCACTGGTCCCAGCACTCAGCCCTCAGGACCTCTGAAGAGAGAGGTGCCTGATTGGGAAGTTGAAAGAGTGGAGGTGGAAAGATACAGTTTAAAGACTAAATTAGAGACCAGGAATAGTGGAGTCCACAAGTGACTTAAGAGGCTAAGATCAGGCTCCTATATCACATGAGTGGACACCAAAGAAGAGTCCCAGGGTGCAGTCTTCCAATGGGGACTGGCAATTCCTATACTTTGCCTTCAGGAGTTCTGCCTCCAAGACTAATCCTCCCACCCTAGTAACCCTTACCTTTCTGAGGATGGAGATACCAGCAAACTCCAGACAACCCTACCTATCACATGAGAATGGAGACAGTAAAACTATTTAACTCCAACATAAACAACTGTTCAATTTTCCTTTGAGGGTTTTTTTTCTTTTCTTTTTTTCCCCTGCTCTCACATTTCCACCATTTTTTAAAGGAAGTACTTTTCATGCATCAGACTATTGAGGACTGGGATGTCTGAATAGTATATTACAGTTTTGTTGTATATTCTTTTATTTTTATATATTTGATTTTTTCTTTTTATTTCTATTTTTTTTCTTGTTTTCTTTCTTTATACTCTCTCTTTATATTTTTCTCTTACTGATCTTTTTCCCTGGATTCCCTTTCTCTCTTTTCTCAAATAGCAAACTTCTATTGATTCCTCTTTCACTCTTCCTATGAACTAATACATCTAGCTTCTACCCGCACCTCATAAACAGCTCATAGTACACCACCCCTGTTCTTTCTTTCTCTACCATTAAAAAATGTAGGCCCTTTTGCAAACCTATTGTTTATACAATTACTATTGAACACATCATTTCTGTTTATTGTGACAAAATGTAAATGTCTTAATAGAAGCCATTTGAATTAAGGATGAATATTGTTTACTTGGGTGCTATTAATATTGATCTCCCCTTTAAAGGCAAGGTATTGAAAACTTTCAGTGTCTATAGGGTAGAAAATGTAATACCTTGGATCCACACTGCTAGATGGAAAGACACATGAACAACATGAAAAAATAAAGGGAGAAAGCTTCCCAAACAAACCAAGACTCTACAATAAAAGAATACATTGACAACACAGTAGAAGAAATGTCAGAGAAGTAGTTAAAAACGTACATAGTTAAACTGATCTGCAAAGTAAAGGATGATGTAAGAGAACAAGTACAGGTATCAAAAGATCACTTCAATAAAGAGATAGATATACTGCAAAAATAAACAAAGAGAAATCCTTGAAATAAAGGAAACAATAAGCCCAATTAAAAATTCAATAGAAAGCATCACCAACAGACTAGATAACTTGCCTCAGGCAATGAAGACAAAATATATAATCTTGATAATAAAGTTGACGACATGATAAATATAGTAAGAAACCAAGAACATAGGGTGGAATTATGGAAAGTCATAAAAAAGACCAAATTTAACATTTATCAGAATAGAGGAAGGCATGGAGGCACAAACCAAAGAAATCATGATATTTTCAATAAAATATCAGAAAAATTCCAAACCTAAAGAATGAAATGAAAGATAAAATACAAGAAGCTTACAAGACCCCAAATGCACAAAATTACAATAGACCCACACCAAAGCACATTATAACGAAAAGGCCTAACATACAGAATGAGGATAAAATTTTGAAGACTGCAAGAGAAAAATATCAGATTACATTTAGGGGAAAACCAATCCAGATCTCAGAAGATTTCTCAGACCTCCAAATCTAGGAGGTTCTGGAACAACATATACCAAGCCCTGAAAGAAAATGGATGCCAATGAAGAATCTTATATTTGGCAAAATTAAGCTTCAGATTTGAGGACAAAATAAAAACCTTCCATGATAAATAAAAGTTAAAATAATTTACAACTAGAAAGCCTGTGCTTCAGAACATTCTCAGCAAATTATTTTATAAGGAAAAAAAATGAAAATCAGCAAAGGGAGGAACTACATAAAGGAAAAGCCAACCAGAGGAGAAATCAAGTCCAGTTAAAAACTAAAAATAAACCAAAATCATATCTCCTGAATATGGCCAAAACTCATCAATCAAAAGACATAGACTGGCAGATTGGATTTTTTAAAAAAATTCCCAACAATGTGCCAGCTTTAAGAGACTCATCTCCTAGGAAAAAAACATCCACAGACTGAAGGTGAAAGGATGGGAATAAACATATCACTTGCATGGACTACATGAACAAGCAACGGTTTCCATCCTCATATCAGATAAAGTGGACTTTAAGCCAAAGATAGTCAGAAGGGATAAAGAATTGCATTTCATACTGCATAAGGAAACCATAGATCAACAAGACATAACAATCATAAATATTTAAGCCCCAAACAATGGGGCATTTACGTACATTAAACAAATCCTTCTCAATTTCAAGAATCAAATAAACCACCACACAATAATATTGGATGACTTCAGCACACCTCTCTCACCATTAGGTAGATATTCCACACAAAACCTGAACAAAGAAACTACAGAACTAAATAATACAACCACTAATTTTGACTTAACAGACATATATAGAATATTTCATCTATTAACGAGTGAATATCCTTTCTTCTCAGCAGCATGTGGATCCTTCTCTAAAATAGACCATATGTTATATCACAAAGCAACTCTTAGCAAATACAAAAAACAGAGACACTACCCTTCATTCTATCAAATCTTAATGGAATAAAATTAGAACTCAAAAATAAAATAAAATATAGAAGCTACTCCAACACCTGGAGAATAAATAATATGCTATTGAATGATGAATGAATAGCAGAAGAAATCAGGGAGGAAATAAAAAATTCTAAGAGGTAAATGAGAACACCAATACAACATAACAAAATCTCTGGGACATTATGAAGGCAATACTAATAGGAAAGTTCATTTCATTGAGCTCATTCATTAAAAGAATAAAAAGTCAAAAAATAAATAGGCTAATAGTACATCTCCAAGTTCTAGAAAAAGAAGAATAAATTAACAACAAAAGTAGTAGAGGATAGGAAATAATTAAAATCAGCTAAAATAAATGAAACTAAAGAAAACAATTAAAAATTTGACAAAATTAAAAGTTGGTTCTTTAAAAAAAATAAAATTGGTAAGCCCTTAGCCATACTAACAAAGAGAGAAAACTCAAATTTATGAACTTTCATGATGAAAAAGGAAATACCATCATGGACACTACTGAAATACAGAAGATAATTAGAAACACTTTTGAAAATTTATACTCCAATAAAATCTCAAAGACGTGTTTTTTTTTTCCTCATTTGCCAAGTCTAGAGAAAAATCAGGAATTAAAGAAGGAGTGGGTGGGAGGAAATACCATGAAAATAGAAGTCAGAACCATGGAGTAGAGATTGAGGAATGATGAGGAGGAAGAGGAAAGGAAAGGAGAGGAACAACAGAATGTAATTAACCAAACCATGGTATTTGCTTGTAGGAACATATCAAAATGAACTCCACATTTATGTGTATCTATGATGTAACTATATTTTATTTTCTAGAACATAGAAAATAAATAAATGGTGTGAAAAAAGAGTCCACAATGGGACATCACCTAGGAAACTTTCAGCTTTTCCAAGAAGAAAAAGATTATAACCAATCAAAATAATTATGGTAGAGAATGGCATAAATCCTACTGGCTTCAAATCCTGTTCAATAGTATCAGTTTTAGTTAAAAGGGGAATCACATTAATAATTTCTTCAGAGAGAAGGCATGTCCCAAGGACTTTCTATGTAGCACACCTGTCCATGAAAAAACAAGGGTACACAAAGGGAACAATTGACTAGTGTCAACACTGTTACCATGAGCATGTTTTGAGAGGGTTAAAGGAGTCTACTAAACCTCCCAACTATAGAACACAAACCAATTTTATTTAGAACTGAGACTCACCTAAAAGCAAGTCATTCAGAAATGCATAAAAACTTCACACAATACACTTTTTTTTTTTTTTTTACTATTTCTGCTATCTTTATCCTTCTGGGTTGCTATAACTAAATATTGTATACAGAGAAATTTATAAACAAACAAAATGTATTTAATGTATTTATAGTACAATTTTGAAGACCAAAAGCCCAAAATCAAACACTGATAAATAGAGCATCTGATGAGGGCCTCACTTGCTGCTTCATACATAGTGCCCTACATCTGTGGCCTCTACGGCTGAAAAGGGTGATAAAATCCTCTTGGAACTATTTTATTAAGGTACTAAAACTGTTCATGAGGGCTCCCACTCACAACCTATAACCTGCCAAATGGTCTCACCCACTAATACTTTTGTCTTGGGATTTAGGATTTCATATTCACATTTGTGGGGGAAAACACACATTCAGATCATGGCATCTCCATGTGTAAGATGACACAAACTGGGAAGAAAGTCGAGTAATTTGCTGATCACTTACTTTATAATATGGAAGAATCAAACACATTGCATGTTGAAGCTGAAGTCAGATGGAGCTTGGCATACAAGAAAGGGTATTTTTAGGAAAAACACAGGTGAAATGGAGAAAAGATATTAGGCAAAAGAAGAAGGCTTCATCTGGTGAAAAATATCTGGAGTGGTTTTTGTTCACATGAACTGTCCTGCAGCAGGATGAAGTTAACTTACCATGCTTAGTAACAGGATGCGGGCTGCCCTAAAAAAGCTTGAGCTCAGGTAGTACAGTTTTCTGCTGCTAACACAGATGCTAAGAGCCTGCAGCTACCTGATTATTTTATTCTCCACAGCTGAACCCATAACTAAATAGCACATGCCCAAGGCCATGTACATCTACTCTTACAAAGCCAACTTCTCTTGTACAGAGGATAGATTGAAGGCACTATTTCAGATTTCATGTTCATAATCATCCTCCAGGATCTCTCCTCTCTTTCTTTTGCAAGGGCTTGAATGGTAAATTAAACAGAAATATAATGGATGCTACCACCTTG
Source organism: Callospermophilus lateralis (assembly GCF_048772815.1). Lineage (NCBI taxonomy): Eukaryota > Metazoa > Chordata > Mammalia > Rodentia > Sciuridae > Callospermophilus > Callospermophilus lateralis. The sequence goes on along the minus strand of NW_027514663.1, from coordinate 789,957 downwards.
ACATTCTTCACATTATGAATAGTGTAGTCTTTGTCATTGCTGCCTCCTACCCTTTCTCTCATCCTCAGAATGCACATGAGATTTTATATTGTTTCCAATCTATGAACATTGTGAGGTAGAGCAAGAATGGCATTTGGCCTCCTGTAATATGAAAATGCTTCCCTAACAGACAAGCACCCCACGTGGAAATTTAATCAAGTGATACATATGTCAATCTAGTGAACCATGATATGATAAATTTGGCCAGGACTTATTCACTATCCAACTCCAAATGCTCACACTCTAACAGGAGCACCTGGTTTCAAGGTATAAAAAGTGAGAAGATCTTTATTTCAAGGTTCTCAAAAATGACTGGGTATTCCCCTTTTCCCATATTCTCTAATCTTATAATGGCTTTGGGATCCTTTGGGGATGCACTGAGATAATCATTAACCATGTATGAATGTCATAGAGCTGCAGACCAGCTCTTCTGTTTAGCACATTCCAGGCAGGTCTAAAATTAGTCTACATTCAAAAGATTGACAAGGGATCATAAATTGGTATTGAGACATTGATCTTAAACTTCCTTTTTAATCCATCTTTGATTTATTGTTTGTATAAACTGAGTGAGAGTGATATTCTGGGTTGTTTTTTTTCCTATCCATCTTTTATTCTCATGGGACTCTTCTGTTCTAGGATGTTGCAAGTCAGACTTCCATGATTTATACTTCCATGATATTGACCTTTCCAATTATTATACTGTCACCTATCCTCTCTTGTTAGAGTGTACCACCTGTCTTCTATTGTTTCAGAGACCTGAAATTCCTATTATAATGAGCAAACTATTTTTTATAACAGTTATGATAGGAAAGCCAGTACAAAACTTTCTAGTGATTCTGGGGCCTCCTCACCATGAGTTCCTTATTTCTTTCATTAAGTGCATACTTTGGACCTTACCATGGAACAAAATTATATGGAGGGTTGTCCGGGCATAAGCATATGCACTCCGGCTGCCCTCTTCTCTGAGTCCTTAAGTCCATCATAGACCATATGCCACAACTTCGTTCAGCATGGACAATCATTTTCCTTCTATGAATCATTGTAATAGTGACTTTGCATCAAGTCACGTTCTTCAAATTATGTTAACTTCTTTGATTATATTGGCACACTAACTTTTCTGATATTTCTATTCCTCAGGTAGAGGAAACAGTGATAAGCCTGACAGATTACAGATCTTCCCTCTTATAGCTTGTCTATTTTCTGTGAAAGTAATTATTTAGTATTCTAACTTCAAATTTCACTAGCTTGTTTTTATCCTTCAGGATTCTGTTTTGCTGTTTTTCCAGTATCTAAGAATGCCCCCTACCTTTTTCATTTGCTTACCCACAGCTTGAGATCCCTTTTTTCCCTATGAATGAAGTTATAAAATTGCTGCTCCTTCTTTCCCATTTATTCCTTTAAACATACAAAAGATAATATGTACACAACCCCTGAAAAACAAGCAAAATATAAAAAAGACACATTGTGAAGTAAAAATGGAGTTATCTATGAACAAATACTCTCCCACCATAAGATAGTTTTATTACTTTTATTTTTTTATTTTTTGGTGAGTTAAAAGGAAAATGCATGCTTTATAAGATACAGTGCCAAATCGTGACTATTAACTTTTAAAACTAATTTATAACTGCTTTGGCAAACTGCAAATTTAATGAAGTTTTAAAAAAAGCATGTTCAGCCTTTCATTTCCTTAGGCTGGTCATCTTTTCAGAAAGTACTCAATAGTTATATGTTGTTATTTGTTTGTACTCAGTAGTTATGTTATTCTAATTTGTACTCAATAATTGCTGGTTGAATCAAAATCAATCTATGCCTTTTAAAAAGTAAAACAAATTGTTCTCCTTCTAGCCTTTATTTTTTACATGCATGTTATAAGAAAAAGTACTATAATTTGCCTAAGAAATTTTGAAATTTCTCACATTAATTGAAGCAAAAAATGTAAATTTGAAGTCATTGTATATGAAAGCAATTGTATATTATGGTTGTATTTCTCTTTTGAGTATGCTGGGAATATAGTTCAATACAATGTTGGAAAATTCTCATTACTCTTCCTGGCAATCATTTCTTGTGATTCTTTGTATTTGCTGACTTAATTTTCTCATTGTTGTCATTGAGTTTATGGCTTTGGTTGCTGTACTGAAAAGCAAAAAGAATAGGCAAGAAATCAAAAACAGATTTTACAAAGATTAAAGAAGTCCAGCATTCATTTCAGCTTCCAGTAATATACTGTACTCTATCAGGCATGCTAATTCAGAAATCTTTATCCTAGTGCCAGACAGTTAAATGAATATACTATCATGAATATTCATGGTTGCATTGAGAAGGAAAAGCTATGCAGTGCTCAAAATTTTTGAGTAAGTTTCCTACAGTTGCATTTGAATAGGTCTCCTTAGGTGTCTTACTTGAAAAGCAAAATTCAAAGAGCCATATTTTTAGCAAATTTTAACTTAGGAGAATGCAGATAACTTGATGTTCTATTAACTCATGAGTTACAAAAGATTGTAACCTTGCAGAATGAAGTCAAAGCAAACTTTTACACAGACAATAAACACCTGACACCTTTATAAATAAAATGAAACAGTCAATTTTGGTACATTTTTCAGTATTTGCTTTAGGATACACCAATGACTCTGGTGGTAAGTAAACACAAATCTGTTATTTGGCAGTTTTGTGGAGACAGGGGAGAGAGATTCTGTTTCCTCCCAAATCCCAGACATTTTTAAGCCAATGTTTGTCAAACACAGATGCAAAGCTACATCTTGCACACTTTCTACATGGGCCAAGGAAAGGGTTCCCCTCTGGAGGGATGGGCTGGCTGAGAAAGAAAAGCTAAGAAAAGAGTACTATGAAATAAGCACAGGGCCCAGAAATATAGTTTCAGAGAGGGGACTGCAATGGGCCAAGCTGGTGATAGGTGCAGCTTCTAACAAAGATGGAGCCTGCACTTGCTTTATTTACGGCGCTAAAGATCAAAGGGGATTGGTAGGTATAAGTTTTCAGTGTGAGAGGAGTCTTGTCTGAGGGCTTGCTTCTTTACAAACAAACAAACAAACAACAACAACAACAAAAAATCAGGATACAGGTGGGGGTAGGGAAGCTGTTTGGCTCTTATTGGGTCAGAGCCATATCTGATGTTGCCAGGGAACTTTTGGCAAAGATGGTGGGAGTTCACAATGAATAGGGCCATCTCACCAGCAGGAGTGCTGGTGTGAGTTCCCAGATGCCAGATCCTCCCACTCAAAGGCTTCAATCCTGATCTGGTTCACGCACATTTCATGGTGGCTTCCCACAGCTATATCTTTAAATGCTAGAATGGCTAACATATAAGGAACTTTTAGAAGCAACATTATTCATTTGTTTCCTTTTGACTCATTCTCATTGTTTAAAGATAGCTTTTTATGTGCAAAGTTAGCTTTTCAACAAAATCTACCAAAAAATAAAATGCCCAATATACACACCATATTCCTCTGCTGAAGGAACAGAAGTTAATAGTGGTAGGCACCTTTTTGTGAGACTTTTTAAGATCGCTTTTGTCATATTCCAAGTTTTGGCAAAAAACGGAAGATGAAAAGAAAAAGTCATCTTGTCTGAAGGGTTTACTGTTTCATCTCTTAGAAAAAAATGACTTTATTAATAGAAGGGACAAAGATGAACTAAAGTATAGGCTTATCAACTAATATTTCTAACAGTAACATTTAAAGATATTCAGAACTAAAATAACAGAGAAAAGCATACTACATTCAATCAGGGCACTCAAGAGAGAAGGCGCAGTTGATAATGTATTCTATATTGCTTCTAATTATGCAATTTGGAATTTCCTAAAAGAAGATTTTTGTTTTATTGTAGATTTATGTCTTAAAACCTATAAAATCTAACCTATGAGACTCCTATCTTGAAACTATATTTGATTATTATTAGAGTTTTTGATTTTTTTCAAAGCTGAGTTTCATATAAATATCTGATACATTTATTTCTAGATCTTTCTTAAGTCTATCTTCCCATTTCAAGATAAATCACTCTATTTAAATTGGTTTATCAAGTCCATTTCTATGGTCATTAATTAAAAAATAAAAAGCCTATAATATATGACTCTGAGGCATTTTTATTTCTACTGTCTGTCCAGGTAAAAGGTTTAGTACCTATTGTTTTCGAGATTGATTGGGTGATTAGATGACATTTGTAAGTTACCAAGAAATCATTTCTTAACAAAAGTTTTTTTTTTGACACTAAGTACCACAAAATATTGCCTTAACATTTGTGGGACTAGTAGAATAATGTAAAGTCAATTTATAAGAAGACACTTTTTGTAATATCTAAAACTGTGAATCTAATTTACACAAGCCCCTTATTTTTCTACTGGCTGAGAACCCAAAGATATCAGCTATTGCCATTCTTTGTTAATAGATATACGTACATAATTGGAAATCAAGTAGCTCCTCCAATTGTTAATAGAAATTAGTTCAGTAATTAAAGAGATGATTAGCACATTATCTTCTTGATTTTCAGTAAACGCAAACATCTCTGTGACTTTAATATGGAGAACTTCAATCATTATATGAAGCTTGGAGACTAGGCCCAGAGTATTATGGTAAATGTAAAAATTCTAGTTTTTTCTTGTGTTATGTTCTATGTATGTTGAAATATGAAATTGTAGGAAACCAGAGTTATATACTAATATAAGAGAAAAATCCTTTTGACAAAATTAGGTTATATCCAGGTAAGAAGTTTATATATATATATGCCTAGTGATCAGATTTTAGAACAGAAACTAATGCCAAATAAATATTAGGTAAGCACATAATTTTTTTCTTAATTTCTTTCTGCATGTTAACCCATTGTAAAATATCAATGAATTAGGCATATATCTACTGCATGATGCCATCTGATTATTGACTAAGATCTTAATTCATACAGTAAATATTTGTATTGAGTGCCTGACTTATGCATTGCATATGTGAGCTGAGCAACTGGACCTTCTAGGACATCTTTGAGATGCCTCTTTATTCACTGCCACCTGCCATTAGGAAGAACTCATCACTGTGCCATGCAACGAAAACATCAGTTCTAAAGAATGAGTGGGTTCTTTCTGATAAGTAAATGAAATTAAGTGCAACATATTATTTTATTTAATTAGGTTTAGTTTTTGTTATGTAGTTGCAACATAAGTCAACAGAGTACCATATTTTCTTCAAATTTTACTAATAGGCTTGATACTATTGAAAAAGTACATTGTTTGAACTTTAACTTCAATTAGACTGAATTAGGATATTGAGCTCTGATATTTTTATTACACAAAGTACAAAACACCTTATGCTCCAAACAGGTGAGAAAAAGGTAATAATTTAATAAATTTAATCTTGAAGACAATAAAATAACTATTGAGCAATATATATATACATATATGTGTATATAAATATACAATATTGAAAAGTATATATAAATACTATATATAGTTCAATAGTCATTTTATTGTGTGTGTGTATATATATACACACACACACACATACATACACATACATATATATATTTTTAAATTATAGTTTCATAATTGGAGCCATTTTTTTAATATTATCATAGAGGTTAGTGAAAAGCATTTTAAGCAAAACTTGGTAATAAAAATGGAAATTTTCTCATTATATAAGAGGCTTAAACTTATTAATCTCTGTCTGGCAACAAAAAATTTGAAAATGATTTATTGATGCTTAAAAACAAAATGCAAATTTATTTTTAATCAAATATTTACTGTAACTGGAAAGTATTCCATACCAGAGTACTGGAAATTTATTTAAGGATACTTGTGAATTTTTTTATATTTTGGTTGATAAATAATCCACACTCATTTCTGAGCTCATCTGACCTCAGAAGTTACAAAGGATCAGGCCTGCTTAGTACCTGGATAAATGAAATAATGCACACAAAATATATTAAATCTGCCGCAGTCCGGCTGCAGCAAAATAACGGGGGGGGGGGGCGAGGAACAACTTGTGTACGTTGATACAGCAGGAGTAGGAGCCGTTTATTGTAGGACAGGAACAGTATTTATACATTCCACACAGCTTATCTTAATTAGCATAAACTAGATACATCAGTCAACCAATAAGGAATCTCCACACTTAATGACTAGGTGGAGTTACTTCACAAACCACTCCCTCTGGCATTTTGCAGGTGCCATCCAGACTTGTTTACAGACTCTAACATTACTCTGGCAAAATGCCAGGTGCCATCCTGACTTGTTTACAGACTCTAACAAAATCAATCAATCTTGTAAGCAAAACATATAATATAAATGGCCATTAAAATAATATAGTTATAATTTTTAAACTTGTAAATTCACATTTTAAGCATAGGCTTTGCAGCATATAAAGAAATTGAGAATTTTCCTAAATATTATAGTGTTTCCTAAAATTTAATCTTGATGAAATATAGCATAAAACCCAGTTATTTGGCTATCCAAAGAACATACTAAGGTTTCAATACAAAAGGTTAGCACAATATGAAACAAACTATTTGGTCTTATGGTAATAAATCATTTATAAATTGCAAATATATTTTATCCTTACATAATAACAATTTTTATTAAAAATAATACATCTACATAAAAAGTCTATACATAAAACAGCATAGAATACAGAACTGTAGAACTTATTAATTTTAAGAACTATAAATTATAATTATTTCCTCAAGTTTTGAGTCTACTCAACAGTCATATTCCTTTACTTCCATGATAATTTTATAACTTCTAAATTTAGAGGTTAATATAAGTTGAAGTTAATACCCATTACATCCATAGCCTTATAGAGATTCTTGCATGTAAAACTCAATGACTCAGTTTAAGAGGTGTCTAGCTTTCTTTCATAATAATTTATTTTAAAAATGATTTTATTTAAAATTGCATCATAGAGATTCCACTTCCAAATATTTTCTTAACTATTTAGATTAGTAAAATGGATATAGAATCCAGTAAAACAAAAACTGGTCATTTTTTATAAAGTCTTATAAATCTTAATTACAATTGTGCCATTGTTGGTGTAAAGAAAAGTTCTTCTAATTTATTATGATAAATAGACCATGTTTGGGTAATATATTTTGATTCATACAATTAAAATGCTACATATAAATGCCACTGACAACTTTAAGAAGTTTATTCAAAAAGACAAATTGAGTCTTTTAAAAATTAGTTAAGCTGGAAAACTTTAAATTGTGCTCAGTTTATGTTTTCAAATAATCAGGGAATATTAAGTGTGGAAAACTCATCATTTGTCATTACACATGTCTCATAAATACATAGATGTTGACATACTTAGACATTGTATTTAAAAATTAGTGGTTTATGTTGCAAAAATTATTTCCAAAACATAAGAATTAGGAAAATTTTTTGAATGGTTATTTTGAATTTATTTTGATGCTAGCTTTTTGTTTACTGTGATGTTTGATGAAGTCACTATGTAATTTTCATTCTTTACTGTTAAAAATGTTTGTTTTTATTTATTTCATATCTGGCTTTTCACATTTTTATTGATGCAATCATGATTTAAATGTAAAAGAATCCCAAGACTGTGTAGTCTTAAATGAATGTTGTGTGAATAATAGTAAGTTCATTAATAGTTGTTTGAAATTCAAATCAACTATCCTAACAAGTTTGTAAAATGATACTCTAACTCTGAATATTTCCCTATAATATTATTATTTCTCATAATAAGTTTCTGGGTTTGAAAACCCCTTAATGAATGCTCCTGGGAGGTTCACTCCAACCATAATCCCCACTCCATATGAAAATTTTTGGAATATTCAGATATACAATCACGGTGGAAAATAAACATGATCCATACAAAAAAGAGTTATATATTAGATATAGGAATATATTATACAAACATAACAGTGACGTGTTAATAGCAGCATTAGGTTGACTGAAATAGCAGATATAGACATAGCTAAGGAATATCATACAACTTATACTAACTTAAATAATTCGGGATAAAGGCAACACTATCAAATATCAGCAATATTATCATATCTGAGGCAAGTTACAAAACTATGCAGCTTACTGTGAGAACACGGGGCCATAGAACTGTAGGGACAATGGAAAAGAGAATCCTTCCCAGTTTCTAGACAACACACAGAACAGAAGAGGTCCCCTGACATACAGTATAGAATGTATGTGTCTTGATGTGCATGTGTGTTCATAAATATTTAATGCAAACCCCATCAATGTGATACCAATAGACTCTTTTTAATTTTGATAAGCTGATTCTAAAACTTACATGGGAATGCTAGCCTGGCAAATAATAATATTGGATTACACATCTAATTGATTTTAAATTTTATTATAAAGTTTCAGAAATTAAGATAATTTGGTGCTGAAATAGGGATGCGAGATTAAATAATATAATAAAAATATAGAACTGGAAAGTAATACATCTTTTGAACGGTATTTGATTTTTGACAGTTTTCAAATACCAAATAGGAAAAGGGAAAATTGTTCAAGTTATAGTGCTGAATTAATTTAATATCCTTATGTTAAATAGACCTCATTCCCTGTTTCATACAATCAAAAAATTTTCACAGAGAATTGTGCACCTAAACATAAAACTAAAGACATTTGACTTTTAATGGAATATATAGAATATTTTCATATAGGAGAACACAAAGTAATTTGCTATATAGATCATGAAAGTAATAACAGTTAAATAAAATTATATAAGTAACCATCTAAATTTTAAAATTCTGCTGATACAAAAATACCATTAGAAAAACGAAAAGGTGAGACAAAGACTGGGTGAAAAATTCTTGCATTTTTCAGTTAAAGAATTGTATTCTGCAAACAAAAACAATCCATATAACTCAACAATAAAAAGTCAACATTCCAATTTAAACAAAAAAGAGCAAGATCTAAAAATGTTTAGAAAGCATATGTGCAAATGTTCAATGGGTCCATAGAGAAGTGATTGTCATTAGTGCTGAGGCTAATACAATCTATGCTATGCACTTACCAGTGTAATTTAATTACAAATACTGAACAAACTAGATAGTCACTACAGTGTGGAATCACTGGGACTCACACATTAATAAAAGAAATATAAAATGATAATATAATTTTAGAAAAATATCTTTAAGTTTCTTATAAAATTAAATGCATACCTACCATATGTCTTGATGATGGTTTTGTTGTTGTTGTTGTTGTTGTTTTTGCTACTCACCCAAAGGAAATGAATGCTTATGCTTATAAAAAGACTTGTACAAGAATATTCATAGTCTCTCCATTGATAATATCCCCAAGCTGGAAAAGAACTCCTAAACCATCAATAGTGGAATGGCTAAGTAATCTGTAGTATATTCACATGATGAAATGCTACTTTTTGATAAAAATGAAGCAAAAGACTGATATTCACAGTGGCATGTTAGAAGTAGAAACTCTTAAACAGGTGGTATGAAGTCTTACACCAGAGAATACATACTGTGTGGCTCCATTATCTGAAATTGCTTAACAAGTACACCTGATTTATCTGGAAAAATTTCTCAACAGTGATTGCTCTGTTCCAGTGGCTGGAAGTAAAGATTGACTTGGAAATGAATTAGGGAACATTTTAGATGAAGAGTAATGGTCTATATCTTGATTAAGTTTGGGTTACACTGGGTAGGTACTTCCAAATACACGTAATATCTGTATGTAATTGTTTTCATCAAAAGAAAAAATAACTCTATAAACAAATATGGACATTTACTTACTTATGAGCATGTTAAAGTAACTAGGGAAACATATTTGTCTTACCTCTGAAAACTGTAACTCAATATGATAGACTGGCAAAGGAGACAGGTATATATGGATAGAAAGTTATGATAAGGCACATGTAGCCCAATGTTAATGGTAGAGTGTAGGCAGTCAGTATGCAGGTACTTTCTATAAAGTTATTCCAGCCTTGTTATATTTCCAAAATTTTAAAAAGAAACATGAACTTGTATATATAAAAGCATCAACCAAGCACAGTACCTACTAAAGTTGAGCATAAACATCCCCCATAATCCAGCAATCCCAGTCCAGTGTATCTATGAGTAAGTACCCACATTGATCTCTAGACATTTTTAGAAATATTCTTCACAGTACTTTACCTAAGGTAGAAATAATTCAAATGTACATTAATACTACATTTAATAAATGAACTGAGGCATATTCACACAAATAAATACTACATATCAGAGAAATTGAGATTTTATGGCATAAAAATCAGAATTCTGGTGACATTGGAAGGTTAATGCACCAATAAAAGGCACAGGAGGCTCCAGGGAGTATATCTGTTTTATAAACTGAAAAACTGTTACATGAGTATGTTCACCGTCTGATTCATCAAACTTCACTTCTATGATCTCTATACCTCACTCTCTTTTCTATGTTAAATAGTAATAAAAAGTTTACTTACACAACCTTTCTGTCTTTACCCATTGTTCGATTTTGTCTTATATACTTTATCTAAAATTCTAGCAAATCCCATTGAGTACTGGCTTCATTTTATGTTCAGATTATGAATGCCTTCCACCACCTTCAATGCCACCACTATGACCCCAAGCTACCATTGTTTATTATTCATTATCAGGATTATTGTAATGTGTTACTAATTGTAAAAGCATTTCCTACTTCTGGACTAGATTTCCTTTCAATGTATCCTTGATACAACCACCAAAATAATTATGTTGATTAACAATTCAGATCTTGTTACAGTTGCTCAAAATTACCTGCACTGATTAATTGTAATATTATATATTATCTTTGCTGGGTCAAAGTGCCTAGATACTTGGTCACACATTATTCTGGACATTTCTTTGAGATGTGTTTGTTGGATGAGATGAACATATGAACCCATGATTTCTGAGTAAATCAGATTTCCCTGCATGATGTGAGTGAGCCACATCAATACATTGAAAGTGTTCCAAGGAATAATTCTGCCAGCAAATTGTCTTTGGACTCAAAATACAACTCTTGCCTGAGGCTCCAGCCTATCTGCTTACTCCATCAGATTTTAAACTTGCCAAGCCTCCACAATTATTTAAGGCAATTCATTAAATAAATCTCTCTCTGAATATAAAGCTCCTGTGGGTCTTGTTTCCCTGGAGAACCTTCAGTAAAACACCACTCCATGTCTTGTCATCACATTTGCTGCAATAATGACTTTCTAACAATCCAAAGCCCTCACATACCCTGGATGCCCATTACCTCTCACTCCATCTGCAGCTAAATTTCTCATACTCTGCTCTAACCACCCTGACTGGCTTGTAGTTCCCTGGAGACACTGATCAAGCTTTCTTTATTTCTGATTGGAACATTTGCCCCATATACATATGTGACTTCCATTCCTTAAAATGGTTGTTTAACCCAGAGCCCTCCTAGAGAGCACTACTTCAATTTGCAACCTCTCTTAATACTATCTACATTCTCTGCTTTTTGACCTCCTTTCAAATTCTTTGTTTATTGATGCCTCATTCATTGTCTGTTTTCCCTGGCTTAGTTATTAACTATCTTTTTACTGATCTGTTTTCTGTGATATCTACAGTATGTTGGTTGTCTAGTAGTTGTTCAGTAAACACTGGATGAAAAATGGAATGAGTAAGTGAATAAAAATAAATAATAAAAACACTTCAGGGACTAGAAGCCTTTAGCTAAATAAGTCTCAACTTTTTAATATACTTTAAAAGTAAGGATCAGTTGAGTGGAGTCCATATGTATTTTTTGTTCACTTTTATATTCTCCTTTTCCCAACCATCACCCCAATAATGTAAGATGTTGAATTTCCTTTAATTTTCTTTTTTGGTAATTTATTTAGTATTTGTATTTCTCAGTCTTTAAATATACTCAATTGTAAGCTTATTTCATTTCAATTTTCTTAAACTTCTATTCTAATCCTCAGATTCTCTATCTAGTGCAAATTTTAAAACTTCATATTGGCATTCAGTGGTTTCTGGGGAGAAAAAGACTGTTTTATCCCTTCATAGCCACCTGGGAAGTTCAGTGATTTCCAATCTAACAAGAAGAATATCGGTTCACTCAGGGAGAGCAGCTTGTGATCTCAAAATGTCCTTAAGCAAATGTCAACAGCAAGATATTTTCCAGCCAAAGAAGGTTTATTTTCAAGGTAACAATCAGCATGCTAAATCTCAAAGTAGATATTATAATTGCTTAAAATATGTACATAAGATAAATTTGAGATATATTTCAATATGAGTTAACTATGAAATCTTATCAGAATTTATATTTTTGCTATGGATCTCATTTTAAAATTTTAGATGAGCAGAAAAACATGGAATCATTTTTATGCAGGCTTCAATATTTTAAAAGACATGTGTCTGATTTGGATTAAAAATAAACAGGGTGGGGGCTGGGGATGTGGCTCAAGCTGTAGCGTGCTCGCCTGGCATGTGTGCAGCTGGGGTTCCATCCTCAGCACCACATACAAACAAAGATGTTGTGTCCGCTGAGAACTAAAAAAAATAAAAGATTATCCCTCTCTCTCTCTCTCTCTCTATCTATATATCTCTCTCTTTAAAAAAAATGGACAGGGTAAGCAACAGGAAATTCTACAACATAACTTCAGGTTTCTTTGGTTGCTGAGGAATTCTGGGTACATGGATATATGTGATCTTGCATGAATAATGCTGAAATCATTCCCCTAAACTCAACTCTGCTAATTTCTAAATACTCATCATTTATTACAGTTGTTTTATTTTTCTGCCTGTTGTATATTAATACCTTTGCTATCTTCATTATATACATTGCTTCTCATTCATTTTGCTCTCAAGATTGACTGCCATGCTTTTTTTTCTTTCTTTTGTTTGACACCAGGGATTGAACACAGGAGCACTTTACCACTAGCTACATCCTCAGCTTTTTTTTTGTTTTTTAATTTGAGAATTTGAGACAGGGTCTTGCTAAGTTGCTGAGCCTGGCATCAAACTTGGAATCTTCCTTTCTCAACCTTCATAATCTCTGGGATTACAGGCATGGACCACCACACCCAGCAATGCCAGGCTATTTTTAAAATCACACTTCCCATAGATAAGAATTGTAGGATGTCATAGGAAGAGTGAAACATTCTGTCTTCCTTGTGTCATTCTTGAAATAATCAAAAAATGAAAAACAACATTTTTAAAGTAAAAATTCATTAGAAAGTGCTGAATATTGTTGTTACCATTTTTTCTTTTTTTTTTTATTTTCAAACTGCACCCAGCTTCATTAACAATACTTTTCACAAACAATCATGGTATAATTTCAGGCAGGACATGGGCAGACAATTGGTTATAGTATACATCAAGTTTCAAACTCCCATGCTGGATGAACTATCAAAATCATAAAGCCACTATAAAACCCAATGGAGTCTTCATCTGATACTCTGAATAGGGGGAGTTTAGAAACAGATTTGACATTTCATATTTAGCAGTTTGTTTAACATCTTTTTACAAGCCCAGTCTGACTTTCAGGAAATAAAATAAAATGACATCATTATTAATATGAAAAAGGAACTAGAAAAGGAACTCATGCTATTTTGAAGGACACTATCTCAGTGATGTCACTGGAAAGTCCAGATTGCCTCACAAACTGGTAAAATCGATTATTGGAAGTCAGGTCCCAAAAAGTATCAAGGCTAAGGAGGGTTAAGTCTATGACAATGGCAGAGAGGGAGAGCAGGAAATAAAGATGAATTTGAGTTTTTTCATACTACAAGGTGTTTTCCATACCACAAAGGTGGCCATGTGTGCCAATATCAGGGAGTCCCTCTTCTCAGGAGCCAGGGGGAAGTTTCTCAAAGCTAGCTGAGAAGGTGCCCTTCAACAGATGAACATATAAATAAATGTGATACACACACACACACACACAAACACACACACACACACACACACAATGGAGTATTACTCAACCATAAAGAATAAAATTATGACATTTGCTAGTAAATGGAGGAACTGGAGACCATCATGCTAAGTGAAATAAACCAGTCCCCAAAAGTCAAAGTTCCAATACTTTCTCTGATATGCAGAAGCTAATCCAAAATTGGGTAGTGGTGAGAAAAAGAGAGATAAAGGGGGAAAAAAGGGAGAGGAAATTCTCTCAAAATAGAGAAAAAAAAATCAGTAGAGTAGAGGAAGATGCCTGAGAGGGCAGAAGGACAGAAAGAATAGGGGAAAAACAGTGGGATGAATCTGACTGAAATTTCATATGTTCATATATGAATATACCACAATGAATCTCAACACATGGTATGGTCACAAGACACCAATTCAACAACAATAACAACAGCAACAATGCATAAATATGTAAGGGTTCTGATCATGGAAATATATAGGACAGCGTTCCTCTGGTGAGCCAACTCCCAGAATGTAATGGGTGCCCTGTTTCCCACAGTTGTAATATTCTGCAGTTTCTCTCAGCAACTAGTAAGATAACTAACACATGTGCAATGCCTAGCTGCTGTGGCAATGCCCTGCATGAGGAGGCTCTGTGCTAAGTCATATGAGCCTCGACTTTGATCTCAGGCCCTCAGTTCTTGGGAATAAAGAAACTCTCTTGTTAGACAACCACAATGTTTCACCAATCTCTGCTGCACCTGAACCTATTCACATAACAGTAACTTTAAACAATGGACTTTCTTGAGAGCTACATAAAGCTCCTAACATTGCACATTGCAACTGTAGTATGTAACTGAGGAATAAGCTGCATAATGTTGCTAACTCTGTAACCTGCCTAATGACACAGGAACTGATGCCAGTGACCTAATGTAACCCATTGATATAAATTAAGCTGGCAGCTTGGACAAGGAGCTTTCTGCCTCTCTGCCATTCTGCCATCTGCTATTTTGCCACTTTGCCTCTGCACTTTGCTTCTCTCTCCATTTGATTTCCTTACATAAATAAATTGCAAATATATTTGTAGAGAAGAGGGAATAAGAGGTAAGGCTTTGGGACTGAATTATAGCTAATTATTTTTCATGCTTTTTTGATTATGTCAAAATGTATCCTAATGTTATACATGATGATAAAAGACTCAAATGTAGAAAGAAGGAAAAAAGGAAGGAAGGAAGGAAGGAAGGAAGGAAGGAAGGAAGGAAGGGAAGGAAGGAAGGAAGGAAGGAAGGAAGGAAGGAAGGAAGGAAGAAAACAACTAGAAATTATGTTACATTTTGGCTATGGTAAGGCCTTATTATCAATAATTAATATTGAATGTAAAAGGATTAAATGCTCCAATTAAAAGACATAGACTGATCATAATGGATCAAAAGAAAAAAAAAACATGTATCATTTGTTGTCTTTAGTCATTGTTTTTTTTTTTATTTTTCTATTTTTGCTCATGACCAAAAGGTATTTTTCCATTTAACATCTTCTTTAATGAATTAGATATTGGTCCAGAAAAGAAGACATGCTGCTGGTGGGCAGGAAGCACTTCTGAAGACAGTATTATAAAAATAGTGGTAGCTGCAAAGCTTAATAGAAAGGCTTTAGTTTTCACCTCACATGGGCAGGCCCATGGAGTTTGTTTCCACACACAGAAAGACAAACAGCCTAAATGAATAAATTGATGCTGTATGAAAAGGTAAAATATTATGAAAATGTCAGGTTCTTATAGAATTCATTTAATCTGCTGGTCATGTGGAAATACCTCATGCAGTTTATGTGGACTTTGTGTGACTGCAAAAATGTCAGAATTTATTTGGAAAAACATTGTATCAGCATGTTAGGCTTAAAATAATTGTAGCCAAGTACTAATTATACATACTATTGAAGGTTTTAAAAAATGTACTATACCCACCATGCTTTCTATAGTCATCAAGTAGTTCTATAATGTAGAGAATACAATTTACTTAGTTGTATAGAAGATAATTTAATACTTAAGTGAAAGTTGGGAAATGATGTTCAACCTTATAGCTATTTAACTTTCATCACTACTCAAAGTCTACATCTATTGAGATTTATGTATGTTAAAAGATGCTTTCCTTGGGTACTAACTTTGCTAGTAAGAAGCTAGCAGATAGTGATAAGTATACATGCATTTCCCACAGAAATGATTCAAGTTTCAAAATCTAACAGCATATGCTAGAATAAAGTCTTTACATGTCTCTTTCTTGTGTATTCATTTTCATATATTGATTTTGAAATCAAGTATTCTAAGCTTTGTCTTATGTATGTTTTTATTGTTGATTCATTTTTAAGGGAATTTTAAGTAAGATTTCAGTTTAGATATAGGTTTATAAATTCTTCCTCAGATACTCCATGGTATAAATGAATAGAACCAAAAAAAATGGAGATTTATAAAATTCATCAATGTAGAAGTCAGTAATTAGATACAGGATCATCTTTTAAACTGAGGAATCATTTCCATATATAGCGGAATTAAAAGACTATAAGAATAAATTGTGTGTTAACAAATCATTTCCCTGTTCAAAGGAAGGTGCACTAGAGTATAAAGCAAATACATGCATTTCTAAAGAACCCATTCTTGTCCTAGAGTGAGTGACACTGTATGGAAACTTGTCTGAATAAGAGAACATGGAAATCCTCACATATATCCCTCTCCATATAACAGTGACTTTAAACAATGGACTTTCTTGAGAGCTACATAAAGCTCCTAACATTGCACATTGCAACTGTAGTATGTAACTGAGGAATAAGCTATCCCATTCCCTAATTGTCAATCATCATTATCATCAGAGTTAGAGAAGAAAATGAACCCATTTTTGTATCTAACTACATTTTTTGACCACTTCATCTTGGATATTTAAAGGTTAAGTGATTAAAAAAGAGAAGAGCATCAAAGAAGAAATTATTACCCAAACTTATAGTTATAGAGCAACTATTAGGTTATAATTGACATGCACAAAAAACAATATTCTGATTCACAAAATAAGAAAAAAGTGGAACATACTGTACTTCACCCTAATTCTATTTCTTACTTGTGCAGCTAGTTCACTGTAAACTGTGGAGAAAAACAAAACAAGACCCCAAAGGGATATGAGTTATTAGGACAGAGTAGGATGTAGCAGACAGAGAACCTCAGGGGAAGAAAGATTTCAGTATATATAAAACTAATTGTAAACAAGGCACACTGAATGTAATTACCTCCAGGAAATACTATATCTTCTTCCTCTACGAATGTTGATTGACAGAAATACCACTTACACCCTTAACACTAGAAAAACAAGACTAATTATAAGGGATAAAATAAATGAGGCAAAAAATTATATAGCTTCTCCCCCATTCAAATTAAAAAAAAAATACAGAGACTATAACCTAAAAGGAGAATAAACAAATGTTAACTATGTAAAAACTCATAGTGGCCCAACTTTATAAAGTGTATAACTAAAGTAAATAATTATACATTTAAATTTTTATTGACTTACTTATTTCAATCATTTTTTAATTTGCATTTTTAAGCTTTAACTGGTTGGTTCTAGGATATAGTGATAATGTAGTAAGCAAAATCAGACATAATAATTCCTGCAGGAAATTTTCCTTTTGGATAAACATATGAATGTACAAGAGTAACTATGGCAAGGTCCATAAAGGAGGGATAATATTCTAAGTGTATAAAGGAAAGATTCAACATTCGTTGTGATAAGAGAAAACTTCCCTACAGTTGAATTTTGTGCTAGAAAATGATGGGATGTAATACTGTAACTAAAGGAGAAAAAGACTACAGACATGAAAAATCATGTAGCAGAGATAGGATAGGAGATACCTGAATCTACAAATGAACTTAGTAACTGAAGATAGTCAACCACAGCAACTTATGATAAGAACATTTAAGCAACAGCTTCACACCCTTAAAAATACTTAAAATATGAATGTTAACTTGATTATACAGAAGTATTTTCCAGTTAGAATTTAAAAATGACAGTTAAAAGTTTGGATAAAATATTTTTAAAAATGATCTTCAGAAATTCATTAAATATCTGAATGGGAACTTAGCAGCATGTGATAGAAGGAAAGGAAAATGAAAATCCTGAAATGTAAACAGTACATTCAGTGTAGGACATTTGAAGTGAGATTTTGATGGCTTCAAAATAAATAGAATTTAACATCATACTAATGTTTATCTACAGTTGTTTCCAACTTCAAGATAAGAATGATCTAGAAGTGAACTACTAGCACTCCTATCTGTCCTAGGAGATGAAGAGGAGGTCTGTATCATACAGAATAGTGAAGAGTCCATGAGAAAAAAGGCTCAAAAGATATATTAATTTAAAATTTTTTATGCCCCAAAGCATCTATATATGGGAAATGAAAACATTTGGTACTAAAAATGGGCAAATTTTAAACCATAGTGTGAGAGTTTTAACAAATTCTTGGTCATTAATAAAATGATGTATGAAGGTTAAAATTTATCAAAGATTTTAAAAATCTGAACACAATTATACAAATTAGCATGTATAAAACCTTCTTTTCAAGAATTTCAGTATGTTTCCTTTTTTTTAAAAAAAGGCTAATTTGTTAATCTTATGCTCTGCATTCAACAAATAAATTTGAAATATTCAAAACTGTATAGAGCTTCTTCTCTGAACATAATTAAGCAAGAAAGCAACTGCAAAATAAGTAAGAGCATATTCTCAAGCAGTAAGAAAATAAAGAATTTAGATGGCAGGATAGGAAGAATTGTACCATCCATTCCTCTATGGACGCAATGATTCAATAGCAATACTCAAAACAATCCCTTTGTCTAAAATTCTGCAACCAGTTGAGAGGATCCAGCACCTCACATAACTATGAATCCAGATCCATTAAAACAGTAGGAAAAAACATGGTGCTCATTCTCCATAATATCTTCTCCTGTTATATCACACAAATGGGGCAGAAATCACCATGCCAAGTTTCTCTCTGGGGAGAGAGAACTGGAGAGTATATCCAACATTCTGAGATTTCAGGGGACTACCCGAAGGACTTGTTTCTGTCTTGCCTCAATCTAGTACTTCTAGGAAAAGACTTCAAGTTGGTAGACACTGAGAATAAAGGTGATGGTTTTATAAATACAGTGGGCCTCTCCCTCTGGATCCAAGAAAACTTGTGACTGAAATCTCGCAAATCCCTGTTTCTCTATGGCAAGGGGAAAAGTAGAACATTCCATAATATTATGGCTTTTGGAAGGGATTCCTGAAGGACTTTCTTCGGGCCACTTGTCTTGGAGCATTAAGAGGACTTTGCATACTCAAAATGCCTGGGGACAGCTTAGAAACAAAAGTTTGGAATAGCTCAATCACTGCCAGAGCCCATCATCTGTCCTCATGGGATAGGATCTGGAAACTTCATATTCCCCTCACATCTTCTTGAGGAGAGGAAGAGAAACTGAAATACATATCCAACAATCATATTTGAAGATATTTTCCTTCTGTCTAATCAGCTTCAGACTTCTGATGGGATCAAGATCAGCTGAGATACCTGAGAGGGTCCTGACAAGACATTCATAGTGCTAGTGTCCAGAGGAACTGCAGCACTGTAGAACAAGACATCACTGAAAGAACAAGACATCACACAATCCTGAGAAAAGAAATAGCCTAAATCATCTAACTGGTGAAGAACATTCACTGAAACTAAGGCTTAGTTTTCTGAGTAGTTCAACAAATCTCATAAACTTTAAGCTAGACAAAGTAAAAAGCTAAAATGAGTGGAATTTTAAAAAAGGAGATCTTACAGCTGAAGTCACAGAAATAAAAAAGAATTCTGAGATACATAAGAACAATCATATGGGAATAATTTCAATAATCTAGAAGTAAATTTCTATACATGTCAATTTGGGGTTCAGTAATTAAGAAAGAAGAAAGCTAAATAGATTATAAATAGAGTAGTAATGGTACTTAATTAAAAATCTCAAACAGAAGCTCAAAGAAATAATTGAAATATCCCACTATTACTCCAGTCAACATATGGAAAAAAAAACCAAAATGTTCATCAATGGATGAATGAATAAAGAAAATGTGTTATACAAAATACCAGAATATTATTTAGCTTTAACATAACTATTTAAAAGACAGAATGAATAAAGAGAAATGGGACAATCTGAAGGATGAAAAAGAGGGATCACATTAAAAATGCTAAAATATTTTACTGAAAAAGAATATAATTGAGGAACGATATACTAACATACTTGAATTTTTTAATCAAGAATTGACTTATGAAGAAATAGAAAACTTGAGCATTCCTATAACTAAATATTGAATTGCCTAAGTCCCTTGTCCTACTACCATAGCCCTAATTTACTTTATTAGAAATTTCTGCTAAATATTCAGAGAATAGTTACCATCTTTCACATTTGCTTTTCAGCAATATAAAAACAAGAGTATGTATCTGTTCGTTTTGTATTAGTATCACAACAAAAGAAAAATTACAGGCAGTTATCCTCCATGGACATAATTGTAAATATATATGTAAATAGAATACCTTAAAATTATAAAACTTTAAGATATATAGAAAAGCACTGTCATGTTCAATAACTTCATTGAAAAGAGATCAAAGAAGTAGCTATCTTTAGAGGTATGGTAACTGCAATCATATGGGAATACAGGTATAATTCAGTGACTTGAAGGGAAGGAACACCAGAAGCCAATTCAACCTCTGAGTTTAAAAATTCCTGGCAAGATCTGAAGTGGTAAGGCTGAAATGGAGCTCAGATGTACAGCATTTGCCTAGCATGTGCAAAGCCCTGGGTCCAGTCCTCAGCACCACAGAAGAAAAACAATAACTTAAACTCCTTAATGCTGATAGAGCAGTTGTCTTACATAAACTATAACTGCAGCTAGAACACTGTAGACACTGATGTGACCTCACAGTGGAAGGAGAGCAAAGACAAGAATAATTCTCAACACCTCCATTTCAACTGTACCTTCAAAATTTTATTTATTTGAAGAAATAAAAATATTTCAGATGAAATATATCAAAATATGTATAAACAATGCTAAAACAGAGCATATTTTATTCATTTTGTTATTTAAATACATGACAGCAGAATGCATCACAATTCTTATTACACATATATAGAGCAATTTTTCATACCTCTGTTTGTGTATAAAGTATGTGGACATCAATTCATGTCTTCATACATGTACTTTTGATAATGATGTCTATCATATTCTACCATCCTTGCTAATCCCCTGCCCCCTCCATTTCCCTCCCACCCCTCTTCCCTATCTAGAATTCACCTATTCCTCCCATGCTGTCGCTCCCTATTCCACTATTAGTCAGCCTCCTTATATCAGAGAAAACATTTGGCATTTGATTTTTTTTTTGACTGGCTAACTTCATTTAGCATTATCTTCTGCAATGCCATGTTTTTATTCTATTGCTGAGTAAAATTCCATTGTGTATATATGCCAATTTTTTTTTATCCATTCATCTGCTGAAGAGCATCTAGCTTGGCTCCACAGTTTAGCTATTGTGATTGTGCTGCTATAAAAATTGATGTGGCTGTGTCCCTGTGGTATGCTGTTTTTAAGTCCGTGGGGTATAGTCCGAGGAGAGGGATAGCTGTGCCAAATGGTGATTCCATTCCCAGATTTCCAAGGAATCTCCATACTGCTTTTCATACTGGCAGCATCAATTTGCAGTCCCACCAGCAATGTATGAGTGTACCTTTTTCCTCACATCCTCGCCAACACTTACTATTGTTTGTCTTCATAATAGCTGCCATTCTAAAACAGAGCATTATTTATGATCATATTTTTGTAATTATAACTATACATCTCTTTATATTTTAATTTGAATATTATGATTTTAATAGGAATGGGAGGCAAGATATTTTTAGATACAGAAATATTTAATTTCTGAATTTTTGGTAAAATTTGTTTTCCTAAAATGGGTACATAGTTTCCTATTTCTTATATTTTGGCTCAGTGCTAACACCTATCTTAGACTGCAGCTGTAATTGTAGAAAATGATGACAGAAAAAATGGATCTTTAAAGGTGATACAGATAAGCATTCAGTACTCAAAAGTTACTGGAAATTTAATAATGAAATATCAGTTTGACAATTGCCAAGGGAATGAGATTCAAAAACTGCCCAAACCCTGGGCACATGCATAAGGTGTGATTTCCTAGAGCCAGGCAGAAAAGGAGGGAGCAATAAGGGAAATCTACTTAAAAGCAGAGCCAATCTGTGACTGCTTCTTAGTTCACCTAATGGAGATGGCAAAATAAAATCTTACAGGACTTGAAAATAGATCAGTAAAAGTTGCCCATTTTTTCTCCCCAAAGAGAGAAAAATTGAAGAGAAATGATCAGAACCTCAGAAATTTGTTAGATTATATCAAGCAGTACAGTATAAGTATGATTGGGTATTCAGAAGGACAGATAAGAAATAGGCAGAAAGTATACGTATTGATATAATGCTGCAAATTTCTCACATTCTATAGAAAACAACTTTAAGATCATATTTTCTGTATGATTTCTTTACTTAAATATTCTAAAACGTAATTTTTTAACATTGTAATCAATAATTTGTAACATTATAATCAATAATGTTAAAATGCAGAGATGGATATGTTAACTTGTTTGAACTTAATAATTGTTTCACTATATGCATGTATATAACACCACCATTTTTCACACAGTAAGTGTGTAGTGTCAAAATAATAACAAAAAGCAGACCTTTCCTGACAGAGGAATGGATTCCAAAGGGACACATTCTTGGAGGAGTGATGGAAATTAATTTGATGGTGATGGTGTTTTCACAAGTATATATTTCTATAAAAACTTCTGAATTATACATTTAAATGTTCTTGGCACATGACATAAAAATTAGACTTTAAATTACAAAAAATCAAATTACATAATTTGCAAGACAATGACAGTTTATCCATATGGTTATTTAAGTAGGCTAATAAAGTATATCATTTTCCCCCTGGAGTTTGAACCCAAGGGTCTTTTATCACTGAGAAAAATTCCCAGACCTTTTATTTTTAATTTTGAGACAGAGTTTCCCTAAGTTGCTTAGGGCTTTGATACATTGCTGAGGCCATCCTCAAACTTGCCATCCTCCTCCCTCACCTTCTTGAATTACTGGGTTTATAGGCTTGCACTACTGCACCCAGCCAGAATTTCTAATTTCCCCAATAATTGACTAAGTAACATCATATGAAATAACCAAGTTTGTTTTTAGCTAATAGACTATCTAAATTAAATAATAATATTTGGTTTTGATATTATCTGAAAACAGCTGTCACAATATAATTTTATTTATACTGCAAATTGCAAAATATTCTGTCCATCTCTTAAGTAAAATAATGTGCAAAGATATATACCAAGTTGGTAACTGTAATCTTAATAAAAGCAAAACCAGTAGAATAATTTAGTACTTACTAACAGAGAATCAGTTTATGAAAATGAAATGCTATAAAATAATGAGTATTGGTATGAAGTTTATGTTGCTGGTACTTGTTCTTTCATTGACAAATTATACAAACTTTCTGTTTACTTCTCTGTAAATTAAAATTAGTACATTTTAAAGCAATCTCAGTGCCAAGTGACTTTCACAGTAATTTGATAATTCCCCTTCTCATTACATGTCTGCACACTGCTTGCAACTAGTGGATGAACATCTAGAATTAAAGACAGATAATCTATGAAAATAACAAGACTGAGATAAAAACCTCAAAAATCTAGCCAGGGTTACAAATAACAACAACAACAAAACTAATCCCAGCTGCTGTAGCTTTATTTACTGTTCCCCTTGTTATGATGTGGTCTGTCCCATTCAGATCAGTGCCAAAGCAATGACACATATTAATTTATGCCCTCAAAAATTAGTTACCATTAGCCTAAAAGTATTTGTTAATTTTGAGAAATCTCTCACACTTATCCATTAGCATTTATTGAGCAGAGTTGTATAATTGTTAAAAAGTGCATATGTATTCATATTTGTAATGGTTACTGAGTTTCTACCAGTTTGTGTGATAAGCATCAAATACAGTGAAAAAAACAGAAGACTCAATTTCTGCTCTAAAAGAGTTTATCAGCTTAGAGTATTTACATTTGGAAAAATAATTAAAATGTAATTAAAATATATAAGAAGACATGTTTTCTTTTGGTATGTGAATATACATGTGTATTTTTGTGTATATGCATGTATATGACATACACTACACACACACACACACACACACACACACACACAAAACTACACCACCACCACCACCACTAAAAAATCCTCTGTGAATCAAGCAAACCTCTGCTAATAATGGTAGGCAGGGTTTTTAAAAATCTAACAAAAAATATTTTTAGAATTGGCTCTTGATGAATGATAAGTAAGGCAAGAAATTTCCCAGTGGGAGAAGAAAAAAATTACTATACAGAACATGAACAGGATGATATTTTCATGACTTATAAAGTATTGATATGTGCAAATATTTTCACAGTGCATTTATCAGGATTACCAAGTTTCTTGCTAAAGAGATATTTTGTTACATATTTACATAAACAATAATCCTGTAAACAATTTGTTCTAAGCTACTTTTCTCAATGATAATTCGAATCAATACATATTGCAGAATTTTTAATGGCCATTTGGAGCCTTGTAGATGGGAAAAATTGAACTCAAAACAATAACATATTTAGTTTTGTCATATGACTTAATGTTTATTTCCAGGTGTCTTCATGACTTTACTGGCAAATTATGTGATAAATAAGCTTGAGTAATGGGCCAAACATTTAACTTGATTTTTCTTTTCATGATTTAATTATTTTTCTAAGTAGTCACAGGTGTATTAAGCTTTATTTTGTAGCTATTTTTAATAAGGGATAGAATATAGAAAAATGGCAAAGTATTCAATTAAATTCTATGTACATGTATGGAATTGAGGTAAAGAACACTGTTGACAACCTCTGAGACTTTCTATTCTGAGGGCATACTTTCCCTGATCAAGTTCAGCTATAAATATATCAATAAAATCAGATAATGGAGTTCAAGAATTGCTTGAATGTAGAATTCTTCATCAATAAAGAAATTCATTAATAAATGTCAGTTCTTCTCTCTCTCCTTGATTCTTGACAAGCATTCTGAAAGCATTCAGAATAACAAAAGAACAGATATGCTTTATATGACTATATCATTACACCAGGAAGGAGGAGAAATTTAAATAAGACACATTAAATATGGAAACTCTATTCAGAACCATGATTGAGGAGATTTAAAGAACCCCAGAGGTTATCTAGTCAAATATCCTTATTTCACAGATGAGAAAAGTAAAGTTCAGGGATTTACGTGATTTCAACTGTGTAAATCACCCTGGACTTACAGTCCAGTGCAGCTTCAGTTGCTTCAGAATGCTTCCACATTTGGTTATAAAATATCTTCCATAATTTAAAATACCACTACATGAAAATGCACATACTAATGTGAAATGTAATGTAACCACATAAAAGTATTACTAGTGTTCTTGGAACCATGACATTAAGTCACCTAATAAGAAGAAACCAATTTTTATCTAGCAGTCATCTCTGTCTTCAAATGATATCAAAGGGAATTCCATTTTACAGTAACAATATATTCTTAAGTTTATTGTAAGATAAATTATTATATAGCATTTATCTGAGTTTGGAGGATAGACTTTATTGTGTTTCCTACTTTTTCAAAAAAGAAAATCAAAGCAAACAGGTTAAATAACTTGCCCAGAATAAAATAAATTAAAAATTATAGACTTGGACTAGAACACTACTAGTGCTCTTAATCACTACTTTGTAGCAATCAAGTCTCTGAAGAAACCTTCCTGAGCCTTACCTCATGGACCTCAGCTTACACATTGGGTGTGGCTGGCTGAGCACAGTACATTCTTTCTTTTTCTCTAAATGTTTGCAGTCTCTACAGTAAGCATATTAAGTGATTAACCTGTTATCATAATTCTTCCTAGAACTTCTGGTGATTTAGAAAATTTAGGAATACAGAATGAGTTTTTAAATGTCTACTTCTCCCATGTATTTTTGCTGAAAATGATCCAGTGTAACAATGATGTTATGCAAACCTAAAACAGAGTTAAAGGAAATGTTTTGCAGAAAATGCTATAAATTTATTATTAAAAATGAGAAAGCATGTTAAATCAATAATCTGTGCTTCCATCTCAAGAGACTACAAAAATAAGAAAAAAAAATTCACCCAAAATAAAAGAGTATCGTAAAGTGTAGAGATTGGTGAAATTGAAAATAAAAATATATCAATATATTTAATCAATGAAACAAAATCAAATTTTTACAAAAGTCTATAAAATAATAAGCCTCCCGAAAGTCTTATAAAAATAAAACAAGAAAAAGTACAAATCATGGTTAGCTGATATAGCAATATTGCTACAGATCCTGGTATTAAATTATACTGTAAAAAATTATGTGCTCTTAAATTAGAACATAAATGGGCAAGTACTTGAAAAACCATTAAGAATCAACAAATAACCAAGATAAAAAATAGGTAATATAATTAACCCTAATCAATAAAGAAACCCAAGTTGCAATTATGATTCTAGAAAAGACATCTAAACCTAAGTAATTTCACTGGAAAAGTAGAGCAAACTACTTGAAGAATAATTAGTAGCATTTTTTCACAATATATTCTAGAAATATATGAAGTATCAATTAATAAATAATGATTAAGAACAAGAAAAGAAAACCATATGCCTACTATGCTCATGAAATAATATACAAAAAGATCTCAATAAAATTTCAGCAATACAAATACAACAATGCATAAAAATTGTGCACCACAACCAAATAAATTTGTTCCATTGGTGTAAGGATGTTTCAATGTTTGTGAAATAAATCAATTTATTTCACCATATTAACATGATAAAGTAAACTAAAAGAGTGTGAATAGGTCAATTGAGATAAAACAATTCATCTGACAAAATCAAATATCTACTTAATTGTAAAGAAAAGTAAGGATGTAGGAATTCCTCAATTTAATAAAATAAATTTATAATTATCATCACACTTAGTGTGGAAAACTGAATGGTTTCCACTCTGAGATCCAAACCAAGGTATGGATGTCTGCTCTCATTACTCTTGTTCATCATAGTACTAGGAATATGTTATTGGTGGAGACATACAAAAAAATGGAACAGAATACAGAAATAAAAAATATACTAGCACAATTACATCTAACTTGTTTCTGACAAGGGTACAAAAGAATTTCACTGAAAGAAAAAAATGCAATTTCAACATACTATGCCAGAACAATTGGATATCTAAAAGAGGAGAATAAAGAACTTTAACGTATATCTCACACCTTTTATGTAAATTAACCCAAAATATATTATGTACTTAAATGTACTATATAAAACTCTAAATCTTGAAGAAAGCATAAATAAAGAAAAAATTCTGAGATTCAGGGTTTGGCAAAGAATTCTTACATTTGACACTAAAACCTCAATACATAAAAAAAGAAATTTTAATGTTAAATATCATCAAAATTAAAATATTTGCTTTTAGGAAAGTCCACATGAAGAGGACTGAAAAACAAGATTGAAATGGAGAGAAAGTATTTGTAAACGATATATGCAAAACAGGCTTATTTTATAGAATACATAAAGAATTACTAAAACTAAACCGAAAAGAACAAACAATTCAATTAAAAAACAGGAAAAAGACATTAACAGACATTTCACTATAGAAGATACACAGATGGCAAATAAGCATTTAAAAAGAATCAACATCATTAACCATGAGGGAAATGCAAATAAAAATCACAATGATATATCATACACACCTATCAGAATGGCTAAAATTAAAAAAAATAGTAATAATGTCACATTCTGGCAAGGATATGGAAAACATAGATTGTTCATACATTGTAGGTGGCAATATAAAATGTTACAGCCACTCTGGGAAAGTCATTTGATAATTTCTTTTAAAACTAAACATGTACAATTACACAAACCAACAATTTGCACTTTGGATATTTTCCTAGAGAAGTAAAATAGTATACTCACACAAACACTTTTAAGCAAATGTTCATGTAAGCTTTACTTACATGAACATGTAATAGGCAGCACTAGAAATAACTCAGATGTCCTATAGCACATAAATGGAAAAACAAATGATATTTACATAGTGCAGAATACTACCTGCAACAAAACCAAATTAACTATTGATACATGCAAAGACTTGCTTGATTCTACAAAAAAATTATGGTGAGTTAAAAGAGACAGGATATTATATGCTGCAGTTGTTTATTCAGATAGCATTTTGAAATGAAGAACAGATTCATGGTCTTTAGAGACTTGAGTTATGGGAGACAGGGAGGCAGGGGTGTTGCTATAGTTGTAGAAGGACCACAGGCAGCATCCTTGTGGTGATGCCACTGTTGGGATTCTTGACAATGTTAGAGGATTCACAAACCTACATGAGAAACATAATTGTATAAAAGTAAGTATCATATACACCCTAATACCATTTAGGTCAAGGATGGACTGCATATAAGATGGCAGTCTCAAGACTAAAATGGTGCTGAAAAATTCCTACTGCTTAGTGGTTCCTTAATGCAAGTGTCAAGTGCTGTTTGGAGCAGGTTTGTAAACAAACCTACCGAGCTGTCAATCACATAAAAGTATTGCACATAAATCATGTACAGCCCATAATACATGATAATAAAAATAAACAGTTTGCCTGTCTACGTATTTACTATACTATACATTTTACTGTTATTTTAGAATGTTTTTTCTAGTTACAAGAAAAGCTGACAGTAATCCTGAGGAAGTGGGAGGCAGCAGCACCCCATGAGTGATGCTTACTGTGCCTCTTGATTGCATCAAGGGGCCACATGGACTGGCCCTTGCCATCTGGGCTTGTATAAATAGGATCCATGATGTTTGCACAATGATGAAATTTCCTAATCAGAACATTTTTTCAGAATATATCATTTTCATTAAGCAATACATTTTAATTTTATCTGAGTGTGTGCATTTATGTATATAAAATGGAGTACAAGATGGAGAAGTATAAATAAGATTAGTATATTGGGTCCATGTCAACATCCTATTTTTTTTTAGTATACTATAGGTTTGCAAAATATTACCAGTGGGGGAAATTTAATAAAATGTAATTTAATAAATTTAATAAAATGTACTGGGAAATCTATTTCTCACAACTGTATATTCATCTAAATATTCAATAAATATTTGAGTTTTTAAAGAGAATAAAATACTGATTATAATAATAAGAATCTTAAAAACCTCAAGTGGAAAAAGTCAGAAAAGAAACAGGAGGGAAGTATTTGCCTAGGTCTGGGAGAGTGCAGGCATAGGGGGTAGATCGCCAATGGTTGTGTCTTTTTTTTTTTTTTCAAGGTGATGAATATGTTCTAAATTTAGATTGTGGTGGATATACTAAAAACCACTGAATTGTAGGCTTCAAATGAATGAATTTTATGGTGCATTCATTATATCTCAGAAAAGCTCTTAAAAAAAAGAATCAGAGACATTTAATTTCTGTGTCAAGATTTTCTTATTCTCACAAATTGTTGTAGCAGAGATTTTTGCCCCCATTTGAACAGACTTTCCACATTTAAGCATGTGTCTTAACAACTTTTGATTTCTCCTGGTGAATAGACTGAACTGAATAAAACTCTGGGTGTGAATTGTGAAGCCAAATGTTCAGTGTATGAGACACTGAAATGGCTTCTATAGTAAATCTTCCATTTGCACCTCCTCAACTGGCCCATGTTTTGCCGGTCTGTTGGGCTGTACTGCTTGTTCCTGCCTACTTTATCCTTAGGCAGACCTTCCTTTATCTGTTCTCCTATCAATTGAACCTAATCCGTTTCAGAGCTCTAGAAATTGTCCCATTTTTCTTTTGTTATAATTTTCTCTCATTTTTCCAAAATAAAACATTGTTTTCTTATCTGACCCTCAACTATCGGGCAGGTTGTTATGTGAAGTCCATTGTTTAGGAGTGTTCAAGATCTCAATGGTATTTAAATATCCAACTACTTTTCATTGGTGCACTTAATCTGTAAAGAGGTATACTTAAGGAAAAAAATGCCAGTTGAAGCATCATATTAAAAAGTGGAGAAGGAACTACTGGTGAGTTACAGAAAAAGTAAACTTACCTATTGTCTAGAATGAGATTATAGAAAGTACTTTTTTTTTCCAGGAGGAAGAATGACTATTGTTCCAAAGAATGTTACATCATAAAAAATTTTGCTCATTTTAAGCACACAATTCAATGGTTTTGAGTATATTAACATAATAAGGATTAGCATACATGTGATCTTCATGTGGAGTTATGATAAAAAATGTGGTCAATACTACTATAATTTAATGCCATTCTCTTAGTGTTGGGGACCGCAAATCAAGTCAAGATGGCGCCTGGCAGTTTGCCAAGGAGGAGTGGTTTGTGAAGCAACTTGCTGCAGAGCCATTTAGATGGTGGGGATTCCTTATTGGCTGATTGCTGTATCCAGATGGTGCTAATTGAGTCAAGCTGTGTGTAATCAGTTAATGCCCGCTACCTTGAGTTCCCGCTCAGTTCCTTCGAAATAAAGCAGTTCCCACTTCAACCTTCAAGTTGCTTGTGACCTCCCGGTTATTTTGCCCAGGCGGACTCTGGCACCTTAATTCCTGCTAGAGCAACTTGTGGTTTTATTTACCATCAGCCCTTTTAAAATCAGTGCAAATATTAACACAGTGAAAAGGACAAATACAAAATGATACTTAGTCTTATTTTGGAAAGAATTCGACCTCAAAGGTGCCTGAAAGAGTCTAGATAAATCCAACTGGTC
Organism: Callospermophilus lateralis; assembly: GCF_048772815.1. Taxonomy (NCBI): domain Eukaryota; kingdom Metazoa; phylum Chordata; class Mammalia; order Rodentia; family Sciuridae; genus Callospermophilus; species Callospermophilus lateralis. Next base: position 759,206 of record NW_027514663.1, on the reverse strand, counting down.
TAGGTTTCATGATTAGAGAATACTGCCATGCTCTACTTCCAGTGAGTGACAAAGTATTCCATTTAAATGGCTAGATAAGTAGGAAGTAGATGAATTCAAAAGCAGATGACAATTGGCTTTTACAATACAAGATTTCTATTTTATGACATTAAAAAACAAATTATAATGAATTCATGCTCCCAAACGAAGTATGATTATTTTATTTTTCCCTGTAAAATATATAATAGCTTTTAAGGAGATAATGTGAACTCAGACATATCATTTAAGATTTAATTTCACACACACACACACACACACACACACAGAGAGTCTTTTTTATTTATTTGTTTTGAGACAGTGTCTTGAGAAGTTTCACAACTTGGCATCAAACTTGCAATTCTCCTGTCTCACCTTCCCGAGTTGCTGGGTTTACGGACATACATTACATCATGTGGTTTATGTCATTGGAATAGAATTGAATCTTTTGATATTGTTCTTCCTATGATATTAAAAATCAGGATTTTTTTCTTATAAATAATATAATATGTAGTAATTATCCCTTAAAATTTACATATCGAAGTCTTTGAAACAGTGTTTTAAAACATGCTGCAACCTTTTGAGCAATGGCGATTTGCTATAATTTGAGTTTAAGATCAATGTTTCATCAGCTTTTTGGAACTTAATGATATAAACAAAATGAAAAATTAAAATAATTTCAGTTATTTAACCTAACTTTAATTTTGTGTCATATAGGATGATGGACATTTATTAACTATTTACAAAATAATGAAAATCTAATACCTTTAACCATCCTAGCCTACAGTTATGAAAAATGTAGGTGTAGATAAATCTAATGGGTTTATGTGCAATTAGGACACTGTAATAAACTAAATAAAATGTTTGAAATTCTGGTTTGCCTTTTTGTTGTGCTCTCAAAGTGATTGCTTTAGGCAGGTGCACCTTCTCTTTAGAAGTACAATGAAGCATGCTCTAGCTAGAAAAGGGGCTGTCGCTTTCTGGGAACATGAAACAGATAAAGAGCCAAGGGATGCTTTCAGGTGGAGATGAAAGTCACAAAGTGTGTGAATTAAAAACAACAGATCCATTTATCTTTGTCCTTTTACACCTGGACAGAAATGGGAAGAGCCATCTGTCATAACTGCATGGAATGCAATAAAAGGCATTTTGTTTATCTGTGAATAAATTAAATGGACTTGGATGGGATTTTAATGGAAATATGCACAGCTCAGATTTTTAAACAATCAAGTTTGCCATTTCCTTCAACAAGCTTTTGATGGGCCTCTTTAGAGGACAATTCTCAATTCTCCTTGAGAATTGTCCTTTCCTCCTTTTCTTCTTGCAATATGGACATTCAGCCATTTTTTTTCTTTCTAATATTGTTACATTCTGAGTCAGTAGAAAATTATAAAAGAGTTCCAACCAGTATCCACCATAAAAGCTGTGACTGCAATAGATAAATAAGGTGACAAAAATATGATTATTTTTGAAATGGTTAGAATAGATTTTCAGCTAAATTGATGACTAATGTATTTTTAATAAACTGACATACTATTTGAGTAAATAAATCATTCATTGTAAAATACTATACCAATTCTTGGCACTTATTTTTCAATTTTTCCCTTCAATGATTAAGGCATTAATCTTTAGGAAAATAGAAAATCATATTCTTTCAAAAATTTACTGTTTTTCTTTCTTTATTTTTTGATTAAGAACAAATTGGAGGAATAAAAATGACAAATATTAAAATAACATAAAAATCAATGAGGAAGTGAAATACAACTTATAAATATAATGTTTATCTTTGGACTTAGCCATATATTGTCTTTAAACTTATAATTGTGTGAAAATTGGATATTAGGATATCTAATTCCAAGTGAGTAGGAAAACAATCTTGATAAAGCTGAGAAACACAGAAATGAGATACTAGTGTGAATTATTTGTTATAAAATGCATCGATGTTTATAATTATATGCATTGGACTCCATAAACATATAAGTTGTACTAAAGTGAACCACACAAAGTAGAGAAATTTAAGTTCACATTGGCGTTTTATTTGGAGATTTTGTTTAAATCAATAAGATTTAGAATTAAGATAACTCTTACCTTCTTGAGATGTCTTAAAACATTAAAAATACACTCATAAAGACTAGAATTTCCTAAAGAAGAAAGAATCTCAGAAAAGTCAATCCTCCCTAAGCATAATTAGAATGCTTACAAAAATGATAAAAATCAACAATTTCATGAAGCTAAAAATAGCCAAAACATTATCTGAGGAGCATTTATTCAACAAAAGTGGCTGAATTGGTGTAAGAACAGTTGAGGATTATTGAATTTTAAATTGCCATCATTTTCTCCCCAGTTCAATGGTAGTCTATAAAACTACAGCCTTACAACAATGGTAATTATGAAAAATAGTTCTCTTTCCTTTCTCGGGGAATGGGCAGACAGGTAAAGAACTTCTCACAAAGAATAATCCCAGAACGTATTTCCTATTTGATGTGCCTAACTCTCTCTGCAATTACAATATTGTTATGACTTGTTAGAGTCTGTAAACAAGTCAGGATGGCGCCTGGCAAAATGCCAGAGGGAGTGGTTTGTGAAGTAAGGCCAGCGAGCCATTAAGTGTGGAGATTCCTTATTGGTTGACTGTTGTATCTAGTTTATGTTAATGACATTAAGTGTGGAGATTCCTTATTGGTTGACTGTTGTATCTAGTTTATGTTAATACCATTAAGTGTGGAGATTCCTTATTGGTTGACTGCTGTATCTAGTTTATGTTAATTAAGATAAGCTGTGTGGAATGTATATATACCCCTACTGTCCTACAATAAATGGCTCCCACTCCTGCTGTATCAATGTACACAAGTTGCTCATCACACCCTGGTTATTTTGCTGCAGCCGGACTGTGGCACTAAAGGTTTGCAATAAATTATCTCAAATAATATTTCATCTGTGCTCATAAAAAGTATACACATTTTAATTGTTGGGACCTTTTACCTCTCTTGGGACCACAGCCATTATTGGGTGGTGGCTGAGGTGGCCTCATGGGTTCTTCCAGAGCATTTCCGTATACATGAGCTAGCTGGATTGGCATTCGCAGGCTTTTAGACCCTGCATGGGCTTTTGACCTTAGTGCTGCCTAATGGTTTAATCTGAAATCTTCCTAGGCCCCTTAGTGATAGTGACGTACCTGCCCCTTATTTGTTCTTCCTACTGTCTCTTCCTACTCCCTCCTTCTATCACTATATAACCTTTTCCCTGACACAATAAAATTGAGATTGTAGCACCTTCTTGGTTGACTCATCTCTGGACTCAGTGTGATTGTGGGCCAGGTTGGGTGGCAGGCCAGGTTGAGATACTTAACCTCTAGCTCAGCCCAGGAGACGCTAGTGTGCTTCACTACCTCTGTCAGAGGGTGGTTCCCACAGCTGGTGCCTTGGAGAGGACAGGCTGATCCTGCCTGCCTCCCATGTACCCTTTGTCACAGGGAGCGATATTAATGTGGGACCAAATAAAATCCAGTGATAGACATTAATAGAATATCTCAAATAAGTATTTAATAAAAAGGCTAGCAAATTCAGGGTCTTTAATGAAACTTTAATAAAATTTATGAGACAAGGAAACTGAAAGCACAATATTTTCTTAGGAACTTTTCTGTTTGGTGTTATCTTCTTTACAACATAGAAGCTTTTCCTAAGAATGCAGGGAGTATGAAATTTCTAAGGCTATCTTGCTGTTTTCTCCATTAAACCCCTGTCTTAAAAATCTTGAATCTATGTTAATCTTTGTAATTTTCTGGCTACCTATATAACATATTTTTCTCAAGAATGCAGTGAGGTCGCTGTTTCCAAGAGCTCTTCAATTCTGAAATATAAGAAGTGTGTTTCCAGGCATTGAAACCCAAAGGCTCACCTAGACACAATGGAGTGAGCAGAATATATAAAAATCTCTCCTGACAAATCTGAACTCTGCTTTTCCCAACCATGTGAAGTCTATTGGAAGAAGATTCCAAGTAATTTGGCACGTCGAAGCAAAATATATACTTTGATATTCTTCTCAGGAGTAAGCCATGTTATGTTGCAGGAAGGCAGATTTTAGTGCTGAATTTCTGATTGTATTCCCCCAAAAGTTGTTCCATGCATATCATGCAAGAATGTAACCTCCAAAAAATAAATTATAAAGAGAGAAAATTGGACTTCAGAAGGCTGGATAATATTTGCATGTTCATGCATTTTACCACACATCATACCTTCTTCCTTCTTCCTTGCTCTGATGTGAAGCATGTGCTTTCATTTTTCATTTTGGCCTAATATGTTATCACTTAATAATAATTCAGTAAATTTACTTAGAACAAGAAAGTCACCTAATGACTCATGTCTTAGGGATGGTTTCAAAAAAAATTAATTGTGCATTTTGTACCATAGAGTATTCCCAGTGTTTCCTAGAATTGTTGCAACTGATGCTGGAAGCTTCAAAATAGAGCAGAAGGCATAAGGTCTGTGGCTTGTGACCCTTCCCAAAGTATGTAAGATCGGTAGACATTGAATGCAAACAAAAAACTATGCATCATTGAATTTTTTCCTGTCACTAAAATGCTAGCAGAGCTCAAGGAATTTTGAGTCCCTTTTTCTATAGTACAGGAAAAATAAGAAATTTCAAGACTTGAGTTACATACAATTTCTGATAACGAACCTTAGTACTTAGAAGGTTCTCAACTTAAAAACACAAAAAAAGAAATGTCATCATTTTCCATAGCATTTGGAAACTTTCCATAGGTTGGAAACTTTACTATCAGAGGTCATCAGTTCTCAGATATTTATATGTTTTGAATACTTAGCCAATCTGACTTTGGGATGCATCTTCCAGTTGTTGTCTCAGTGATTTTGTTCATGCCTAACAACTGATGGCATCTTAATTTTGGTAAAATAATGTAAATGCTAAGGTGAAATTTAGAAATAAGAAAGGAAAAGCTGATATGTGTAGCTACTGAGTGTTTTGTCTTCCTTTTTTTATTTTTGTAAAGTAAAACAAAAGATAAACCAAAAGTTTCTATCTTAAGTTAGGTAAAATCAAAGAAGAGAAAAAAGAAGATAATATAGCTAATACTTTACTGCCACCTGTAATTTCTAAAACAACTAAGAGCATTTTTATCAAAATTAACTTTGTTGACATGTATATTAAATTATAGAGTAAATATTAAATAATTCAATCTATATTATTTAAATTTACTTTGTTAAATTGTATTAATTTAAATGAAATTTAATGAATTTTTAAATATAAATCATACTATAATTTAAGTTAATAAACAATATCAGTTAATAAAATAAATTTAAATCAAACAATAGTATTAATAAAAGAAATTAAAACAATACTAATTAATAAAATAAATTTAAATTAGATTAATTTATATTAAATGATAATATAATTTATATTTAAAAATATATTAAATTTAATTTAAGTTAATTTTAATAAAAATGTTCTGAGTGGTTTTAGAGACTACAGGTGTCAGAAAAGTATGTGCTATGCAATCTGCTTTTTCTCTTCTCTGATTTCACCTACTTAAGATAGAAACTTTTGATTCATCTTTTACCTTAATTTATCAAAAGTTTGTAACTACTACTATTTTAAGCTTTTCATCTTTCAAAAACTGTTGTTAGCTTATTTCTGTCCCCAACTTGTTTTGATCTACTGTTGTATAAAATGTGTTTATAAGAATTATTGTAGAGCCCCCAATAGTATGTAGATAAACAGTCCAGATATTTAATGATGCATTCTTACTAATTAACTTTTGCATTGGCAATGGATCATGTGATCCCACTTCGGGGTTGACTCATAAAAATACTCTTCCTTCTGGACATATTTAACATCTGGAAAACTGAATTAATGTGAAGTGACTTTTGTATAGAAATGTAAATAAGCAAAATGGATAGGGGTCATAGAATTTGGATTCAAAGCATCTTAAAATTTATCCACTAAGCTTCATGTTTAGGTCCTCCCCACTGGAATTTTCCCTTGGTAGTTGTACAATGTTATCTTGGATAAAATAAATATTCTCAACTTTTTGCAACATTATATTTGGTTTTCATGTACTCTAAATACGAGACCTCCTTCTTATGGGTTGGATTGTTCTTGTTTCCTGTAATTACATGTATCATTTTTATCTTAATGCCATTAAATTTAAGAAATATTATTCTTTTTTAAAAAAAGAGGTTGGAACTAATGGTTCAAGAATGCTGCTCTGTACAGTTGCTCACAAAATTACATCAGAATTGATGACTGGTGATGATTAACTGCTACATTGGAACAAAATTCTATAAACAAAAAGTGCTACGAAAAACAAAACAAATTTTTAAAAAAGTACTATAGCAAAAAATCACAACAACAAGAACTCAAAAAATAAAATAAAATACCTAGTAGCTATACACTTACATATACCAGCTTTTTTGCTTTCTCTTTTTGTCTACAAATACATGAGTACTTTTTCAAAAGGCCATGCTGTAAAACATAAAAAAGGATTCTGGTTTCTTTAAAATGCTAAATATTTAGAAGATCCTGGAGTCCAACTCTGGCACTATTGTCCAGGGAGACTAGCAATGGTGTAAAAGTGGGCATGAAATCTGTAATGGGTTTAAAAAGAGGATGCCCAGGTCCACCAAGTCCAACTCCAGCTGGGTTACTAAGAGGCACAGCTGCAGAATGTGGAACCAAGAGTGGATTCCCGTTGGTGCTTTTGCCAGCTCTTAATTCGGCTCCATCTTTAACATTTCCTGGTACATTTACACCTTGCTCTCTCCTTCCTGGTGAGTCTAGACAATCCGTGGCATGGGCAGAAACTTTTGGTGGTGAAACAGAGGGATGAGATTCCGATTCCAGAAATTTGACAAAGAGTTCTGAAAAAGAACTATTTAGCACAGGTTGTTGATTTAGTCTCAAAGGAATGTTGGAGACACTTTTTGAAGCCCCTCCAAGCCAACTACTCATCCACTTACTGACACCACCATAATCTTTATGCAACAACTGCTCCATTTCGTCCTTTGGAATGTCCAGAATGCTCCCTATCAACTGCAATACTTCACGACGTTTGCCTTTTGGTGTCTTGAAATGACCAATAAAAAGATTTCTCATGAGGACCTTGTTTATTTTCCCTTCTGTGCTGTTGACCAAAGTGGACAATTTCTGTTGTGCATGGTCCAACATTTCTTTTCGGAGCTCGTTTTGTTTTTTCAGTTCTTCCATCTGTTCTTCCTTGAGATCTAAGTCTTCTCTCAGTTTGGAAGCAGAATCCAACATAGCATTTGCTTCATGCAAACGTTCCTGCAATGATGATACTTCTCCTTCTAGCTTTTCGGCCTTGTTCTTCCATTCAGCTACCGACTGTTTTTCTTTGGCTAGTTCAGCAGAATGCATAGCTTTCTATTCTTCTTGGAAGTGCTCTAGAACCCTTTGCAGGTTACTTGATGACAGGGCACACTGCCTTACTCATTCCTGGCAGAGCGAAAGCTGCAGTGCATTCTCATCCCTCTGTTGAGAGACCAGACTCAACTGTTCCTGCAGTGACTCTATCTGCACACTAGCTTGATGACTTGCCTTAGAAGATGTAGCTAGCTTTTCCTCCAAGAGTGTGACTTTCTGTCTCAGTTGAATCTCTTTGTCTTCTGCAGCCAATATTTCCTGGGTGTAAGACTCTTCTGATTCCAAGAGATGGCTGCGTAGCCTTTCTAGCTCCCGGTTTAGGTGTAATTCTTGGTCCTGTAAGTGTTGAACCTCTTTTGTTCTTAAGATTTTTACTTTGGTCTCTTGAAAAATATCAGAATTCAATGTTTGAGCATCTCCTCTTTCTCCAGGCAACTGGGCTTTTATTTTTTCAATAGTTGTCTGCAAGTTCTTAATCTCCTCCTCTTTGTCTAAAAGTAACTGGCTATGCGCAGCATTCATCTGCTCATATTGGTACTTAAATTCATCCATTTCCTCCTTCTGCTCCTGTAAAGACTGAAGTAGTTGCATTTTACGCTGGTTTTGATTTTCAATTATATTCAGATGGTCTTTAATTTCATCTTCCAGATGATTTTTGACTATATTCAGTTGAGATACCTCCAATTCTAGTTCTGTGATAGCATCAAGAGCTTTAGGCTCAGCCACTGGTACAGCTGGATTTTGCTGTTCCCTAAGTGTTTCCAATTCTAATTGCAGATAGTTGTTTTCTGCTTTCATGTAGGTAAGACTTCTGTCCTTTCTTTCAATGGCTTGCCTTAAAGTTTCATTTTCTCTTAAGGCCTGAGAACACTTATCTAAATCCTTTTGTAGTTCTGAACTTTTTTCTTCGAGTTTTTCAATAAAAACTTCTTTCTCATTTAGGACTTGTATCAATTGCTCCTGTTCTTCTACATAAGATGCCAAAATTTCCTCAGTTTCTTTTTCATCAGCAGTCATTTGCTCAATATTCTTTTTGAGTCCTGCTATTTCAAAGTCCTTCTCTTGATTGAGTTGCACTACACACTCGTGTTTCAGCTGTAAGGCAGAGGTATTCAAATTATGTGCATTGGAGAGTTCCTGAATAGTCTGCCTGTGATTATTTGCTTCTTCTAACAGTCTTTTTTCTGCCTGGTGAAGTTTGGCTTCTATCTCTTCTTTGTCTCTTTTTAGAGTCTCCATGATAGTGTCTTTTTCTTGAGAGATTTGATTGTTGGCAGCAATAGATTCTTCCAACTTACGCCTTACATCTTCACGTGCTAAAATCAACATTTCATTTTCTGTTTTGAGATCAATAGCAACTTTTTAAAATTTTCATTGAGCTGTTCTACTTCAGAAAGATTTTGCCTTAAGTTGCTAATTTCAACTTCCCGTTCTTTAAGCATGTCATCCTTACAATGACTGTTAGAGTCTTCATTCAGAGAATTTCAGTACTTACTCTTAAATCCAGACAGCTCATCTTCAATTTGTCTAATGTGATCCTTAAGCCCAAGGTTTTCCTGCTGGATGTCTAAACTATTTTTTGTAACTGATTTAGCTGATCTACTAAATCTTCTACTTTACCTTCAAGCTTCTGCTTGGTTAAATGCAAATCACTGAGGCTCTGTGCATTCCCAGTTAACTTCTCCTTCTGCACATGCAACTTTTGGGATATGTTCATTTGATCATCCTCAAGTTGATGAACTCTCCTTTTTTCATCATCTAGTTCTTGTTTCAACTTCTTGATGACAAGGTCTCCTTCATTTTGTTTTTTTGATAGCTCATCTTTTATCAAAATCATGTGCTTTGTAGCTTCCTGATTCTGATGATCCAGTTCTTCTAACTCAGCTATCAGCATTTTCTTTTCATTGATAGTCTCATTCAGTTCTTCCTCCTTTGCCTTCAAGTGAACTTGTAAGTCTAGTAATTGTACATTCAAATTCATGTCTGTTGAAGCTCTGTTTTTCATGACTTGATGGTCACAGCTCAATTTTGACAGTGACATCTGAAGTTCCTCTTTTTCTTGACTCAATGATGACTTCTCTTTTTCTAAAGCTTCAACATGCATTTTAAGTTTCAGATTGTCTTCAGCAAGACGGTTATCCTGGTTTAAGCCATTTAGTCTCATGATTTCCTTCTCAGCATCAGCCAGGGCTTGTTTTAGCCTGAACACTTCTTCCACTGCTGAACTCTGAGGAAGGATTTTTCCCTTTTCTGCCACAGTAGAACTCTGCTCCAAAACTGACATTTCATGCTGATGATCATCTATGTCTGGACTTTGGTTTGGTTGAAGAATCTTGATAGTATTTTGTACTTTGCAGATTTCATTTGTGTCAGAATGATATTTTCCCTGAGCCTCAGCAATCTGCCTTGAGTGACCAACTTCAGATTCATACCTTGCAACTTTAATTGACAATCTGCTTGTTTCTTGTTGTGATAAAATTATGTCACTAAAATCCATGTCATCATCACAAAATGCTGAAAAATGACTACTGATCCTGGAACCAAATGGAGCCAGAGCAGTTGTTCTTGGTTCATCACCAGCTCCTGAAGGTACCCATTGAGCAGCTGCCTGTAGTTGAAACACTTGATTTTGCAGTACAATCTGTCTTGCTTTAAGATGGCTGATCTCTACCTCTTTCTGTTGCAGTTGATTTTGGTAACTTACAGACTGTTGATTTATTTGCAGCTCTGATGCTTCATGCTTTTCTTCCAGATCAGTACAATACTTTTTCAGTCTTTCATTCTCACATCTTAGTGTGGAATCAGTAGTTTCCATTTCCTTTCCCCAACAATGATGTAAAGCTGCTTCTAGGTCTCCTAAGTCATCCAGAAGCATTTCCCTGGTGAAGCTGGAGATATGGCCAGTGAGGGAAGCCAAGCTGCTCCCCACCTGACCCAAGAAGTGGCCCAAGCCTGAGCCCAGGCCTCCAAACCAGGACGACATCGCCGCCACTTCAGTGATCCATCGGACCAGCTCCGAAAACCGCGTCCATCACCGTCCACTTCTCTGCCCAGAATGTCCTCCAGCGTTGCTAGGGTCAATTATGACCCAAGCGCTCAGAATTCCTCACAGCGCGAGGTTCCTGGGGCTCCACCAATACCAACCATCCCTCCCTCCCTCTAAACTCAGAAGCCGGTCCTGGGCTTTGACCAGGGGCTGGCAGCCAGTAGCACACTCACCCCCTGCAGGGCCTCTGCTTCTTCCCTGCACTTGCCTGTCAGCTATTGGCTCACAGGATTGGACAGGGTTGGTTGGGAGGAGCTAGAGATACAGGAAAGTGTCCTAGTTTGAGTCCAAAGGTACTCCCACGAAGAATCAATGTTGTAGATGAAATCCAAGGGTAGTTCACTGGACAGTTCCCTCTTGTCTGGGAGAGGTGGATTTATTGTTGCTTTCAGTTGCATTCAGTTGACAAGGTGAGGTCTCGCTCCATTACAGAATGCAATCTATTTATTAAAAGTCCCTGATTCAAAAGTAAATCTCACCCCAAAACATCAGAGTAATTACCAGAGTGATATTTGGCCAAATATCTGAGCATCATAGCTCAGACATGTTAACATAAAATTATCCATCACAAAGTCTTAATCATTCTCAGAATTCAGATTATAATATGGATTAAATGTCACTAAAGAACCATCTTTACCCTTTCCAAAAATAATTTTTTTTGCTCTTAATCTATAAATTTTTGAGTTCATTTTAACATTATATGGTCCTTGTAAGTTCTGATTGAATTTTATTTAAGTGCTCAAAAATTCCACTTCAATTTCACTTAAGAAACTTTGTTTTTGAGCCAATAGGTTGATGTTCACTTAACCTATTGTTGTTTATCAATGCCAAATATAATCCAGGTTTGAACAGTGCAGAGTGAAATAAAAAGTTGAGAAATTTTCTACTATGGAGTAACAATCCTAAATTTAAATCCCATACCTAGAATTAAGGATCAGAAGGAGTTAAGATAAGGCCCTGCTTTCCAAGGTGTTTAAATTCCAACAAGTTAATAAAGAGGCAGTTTTGTAGAGTTGGGGACGAAGCAAAGAGATGAAGCACATGGGCTGTAACAGGCATACCAATTGGGACCAAAGCAATTTTGGAGCTAAACTGACAGAATGCATTTATAAAACTTCTCTCACTTGCATGAGTTGAAGAGTAAATGAGAACATAGTGTGTAGTTCTCACCTGATGGCTGGTGCAGAGAAAGTGGCCAACAAATAGAGCCTGCTGCCATTTTGTTCATATTTGCTTTTTGTTTTGTTTAGGATCATTTTCCTTATTACCCTTTAGAAGGGGTTTGGGTTTGCTCCCATTACTCTCTTCCCAGAGCCCATATTCAGGAGACTCTTTTCCTTGAGCTGTTCTTTCTATATGTGTATTCAGGGAGCAAATACTCAAGGTGGCAGAAATAAAATTTTAAAAAGGAAGAATTTTAAGAAAATTAATGGTTAAATAGATTCTAAGGATTATTTTAATCACCTCATAATGTCTCTTGCCTTCAAGATAGAGCAAGTAGACATAATTCCTCAGATTGCTATCAGAAACTAGTGACTGCATTTGTGTCTTGTGCTAGAAAAGGAAATCTTCTTTGTCCTTCTTATTCATCTCCAAATCTGAGAGAGAAATCAGGCTTGTATTAGTCAATCTTTCTTCATAAAAGACTAATATAAAAATTTAAGCCCCTTTTAGCATCTGCTGAAGTTGAGAATCCACGCTATACCCCAGCTGTTTCTACTGTTGAAGAAGCCATCAACAATACCAAGTATCCTTTTCTCCCTTTTGACCATTCCTCCTGTGTGTGTGTGGGGGGGTGGGTGTTTGTGTTTGGGTGTCGGTGTGTGTGTGTGAGTTTTAGAAGGCACTACATAAAAAAAATAAAATAAAATAAAGATGTTGTGTCCAATAAAGGCTAAATAATAAATATTTTTTTAAAAAAGAATTTAAAATAGTCCATAAATCTTATACAAACTGTGAAATTAGATGCTTTCGCATCTAGTGACTTTTATAACTAGGACAAAGAATTAAATGTAGTTCTGCTGTGTATAAAATGATCAAAATAAATCACAAATATCATAAAGAAAGTTAAGTCTTGCCTATGTGGAAGCAATTGTTAAAGTCATGAGCATGGAGGATTTCACTGAGAAAAGAAGGCACAGGGAGGAAAAGAAAGCTTCAGTTTTTCAATTGCTTATTATGTTTCAGCATTGGTTTGTTCTTTCCTAGACAATATTTTATTTTTTTAGTATAAAATTTGGGGGGAATATCTAGTAGAGGAACTGGAAGGAAAAAAAAAGAGGAGAAGGATTTGAAGAAGAAAGTACATGAGAGGAGAAATGGATAAAGAAAAATCATGATATTGTTTGTGATTAAGGCAAAAGGAAAGAGGAGGGGGGCAAAGGTTGGTGTATGTGGTCAGATGCTGCATGAGGGGCACATTGAGGATGAAACCTGAGGAAGTTGGTTATTGATGATCTTTGTGGTTCATGGGGAGTGAAAGTGGGATTTCAAGGTAGTCAGGATGAGCTGCTCAAAGGTTCAAGTCAGCATTCAACAAAGATAGTGCCTTTTCCTTCATATCCCCTTCACGCTACAGAACAAGACCTACTTCCCCTCATACTTTATCTCTTGTAACTTTCTCCTTGTGGTCTTCTGTCTCATTTCCTTCCATGTTTCTCTCTCTGAAAAAGAGGACCCTTGGATCCTGGATCCTCATTAACCACATATTTATAAAATCCATTCATATACTGAATGCTGAAAAGGGAACAATGAAGTATTTTCCTTTCTAGTAGTTCTGAATATTTTCTTTATGTCAGAGACTCTTCCCTTTTATATATGTATAAATTGGTTATTTTGAAAAACAAAATATATGTCATTTAAATTCAATCTGTGGAAAATCACTAGTTCAAGACAATACTAATTCTTACCTTGAGAGTTTTTGTTGATGTACATTAAGGTAGTCAGTAATTGATATATGGTTGGGTTATCTCCTGTTTTGCATTGATTTCATGGATTTATCATTGAACTTTTTCTTAGGCAGATATACTTTATACTGATGCATTACATTTTCTTTGATATTTCTTTCCTAATATTTATAATCTAGTGGGTGCTAGGTTTTTATATCTTTTTTTTCTTGCTTCTATTGCCAAACTGCTTATTAAAATACAGGCTAAATAAAAATAATGTTGTATTAAGAGTGGAATGAGTCTATTGTTTTTATGAAAATCTTTCTAAGTTGTTCTCTTGGCTTCTGTTTCAATTTACAGCCACAGAAACTAAACAAACAACACCCCTCTAGGGAAGACAGGAGTGTAACACACACAATGCTTATGGCCCTGTGAGACACATTTAGATTATTAGGCAGGTGAAGAAAGGTCTTAAAGGGAAAGGTTGATTTTTCCCACTTCTGTCTTGCACAGTAAGACAATGACAGCTCTTTGTGTGATGTTATAGTGTACAAATATTCCAGTAGTCACTGATTTAATCAATCATCCAGATGTTTAATCAAACATTCAGATATTTTTGTCAACTTTATGTGAAATAATTTAATGCCCCAAAGTGATTTGTTATTATAATGTATAGAAGAATTGAACTATGGAAAGTATTGAATAGAACCCTTCCATACAACCTTAACAAAGAAATAGAAACTAACACTCACACACCCATCAATTCTTATGGTCATGCTTATTTACAGTGATAATTTGAACTCAACAAAATTTGTTTTGTTCACAGAATCTAAGGCTTTAGTATAAGGTGATATTTTGAATATTTCTTCAGTTGTATAAATTGGAAAAATAATGTGAATTAGTAATTATATTTTATGTCTGTCTTACTGTAAATCAAGTTCAAAGCATGAAATGTCACTTTAATTTCCGTAAAACAAATTACTTGTAAAACTTGTAAAAATATTAATAGTATTTCTTAGGTCAACAAATGTTGCATACAATACAGGATAGTAGTGCAAAGAAAAGGGAGGTCTTAGAAACAAACCGTCTAGTTTTGAATCTTAACTAAGTTATTATTCATAACTTGATCTTGGGTAGATTTCTTGACTTTCCTAATCTGAAGTTAATTCATCTGTAGAGCACAGTGTCATTGTAAAAATTAACTATAGTGAATATAAAATGCCTGGCACTTTATAGCTTGTAGCTCTTATGCTTTTTCTAAGTTCTCACAATAGGTACAGCACTTTAAAATCATGTGTTATATTTATCTGGAATTTAAGCCTCTGGTTCTTTTGCTCTCGTAATGTAGACATAGAATGTGCAACTATATAGGGCCAATATTATTACCTCACTCCAAAAGTATACTTTTAACACTGACAACGTTCTTGGTACTATCTTAGCAAAGGACGTCATGAGGAAAAAACAGACATAAGTTCTGTCGAATTAGAAAACTAATTTAGAAGAAAGAATAAATAAGTGAATAACTAGATGAATAAGTACATATTATAAAATACACTCTACTCAAAATGTACAATTACTGCAAAAAAGCAGAACTGAAATGCCCGCTTTGCAATAGATTGTCCAAGAAGAGTCTGAGTCAATGAAATATCATCTGTTTCTTGCAGCATTAAGTATGCTTAGTAGGTAAATAATGAAGAAATTTGCAGTTCTAGGCAAAGAAAACTGATGTGTGAACTGTATCAGGAAAGAGTTTTTTTCTGCATTGAGAAACTGAAACAAGACCGGTGGATTGGAACGTCAGAATAAGGGGAGGCAGATCTGAGATCCCAGTGGAGGGTGGGGGAGTGGAAAAGACAAGGCATCAAAGGCATTTAGAGTAGCTCAGGTTCATTTTTTTTTCTGGTATATAGGATTGAACCTAGGGGCACTTTAACACTGAGTCACATTCACAACCCTTTTATAACTTTTTCTTTTGAGACAGGGTCTTTCTAACTGTATAAAGACTCACAAAATCGCTGAGGTTTTCTTTGAACTCATGATGATCCTGTCTCTAAATAAAATACCAAACAGTGAGATCCTGTCTCTAAATAAAATACCAAACAGGGCTGGGGATGTGGGTCCAGAGTCCCAGATTCAATCCCTAATAGCCACTCCTCCCCCCAAAAAAAAAGACATCTGCTCTCTTATCTATTATGTAAATGCTTAGTATAGTGACATAAATGTTATCTGTTGTTGTTTAAACAGTATAAAGCATACATAAATTTTGGCTTCTATCTCAGAGCTGAGAGTGTTAATCTGTAATCCAAATAGAAAGGTGGATAAAAGACAAGTGAAGGGTACTTGCAGTTGGTGGCCCAGGTGGCTCTACAGAAAGGTGAATTGGATCATGAGGTCTAACCTCATCAGTGGATCAATCCACTAATGGGTTTATAATTTGACAGGATTATTGGGAGTTGGTAAAAACTGTAGGCAGTAGGGCATACATTTGTTACCAACTCCCAATGGGAGGGTAGGTCATTGGAGTTGATTCCCTAGAAGGGGACATCTCATTCCTCAGATCTTTCTTTCCCTCACTGTTTTTTGTCTTTGTTTTGTTTTTTTGTTTGTTTGTTTTTTTTTTATCTCTATGAGATAAGCAGCTCTGTTTTGAAGCCAGGCTCCCTGGCTTGTTGATGTTCATCTTCTCCTGATGTCTTTAAATATTCTTTCCCTTATACACATCTATATTCAAATTTCACCTTATAAGATTTCCAATCCTAGCAAAGTAGGAGTCATCCTAATAATCTTGTGTTAAAAAAGGGTTGCGAATGTGACTCAGTGTTTAAGTGCCCCTAGGTTCAATCCTATATACCAGAAAAAAAAATGAACCTGAGCTACTCTAAATGCCTTTGATGCCTTGTCTTTTCCACTCCCCCAGCCTCCACTGGGATCTCAGATCTGCCTCCCCTTATTCTGATGCATTTTGCCAGGGGGAGGGTTTGTGAGATGGAGCCAGGGAGTCATTAAGTGTGGAGATTCCTTACTGGTTGACTGCTGTATCTAGTTTATGTTAATACCATTAAGTGTGGAGATTCCTTATTGGTTGACTGCTGTATCTAGTTTATGTTAATTAGATAAGCTGTGTGGAATGTATAAATACCACTCCTGTCCTACAATAAAAGGCTTCCACTCCTGCTGCATCAATCTACACAAGTTATTCGTCACCCCCCAGTTGGTTATTTTGCCCAGCCAGCCGGGCTGCGGCAATGACTTGTCTTGTCTTGATGTGACTTTGAACTTACTCAATAAGAAGAGTCTTATCCTTAAGATTTTTGTCAAAAACAATTTAAAAAACCTGAGAATGAGAGGTCTCTAAGGGGCCTAGAAGAGTTGAAACATACCCTGTAGAACTAGGAATCCATGTGCATCTTCCCAGCCAAGAAAGAACAGAAAAGTGCTTGTCAACTGTGGCATACATGGAGATCATTCACACAAACATGTGGGAGCCTGATCCTGAGTTTTAACATGCCTAATATGAAAGCATGTCTAGCCACTAGGAGACCCTTGCAAAACAGGCTTTTAGGTTTAAGGCATTAAAGGAGATCTCAGCCTAATATTAGCTGATTACAAAACTAACCAGAGACTTCAGTGACAGTTCAGAATGGGGAACTAGGAGACCCTTGCAAAACAGGCTTTTAGGTTTAAGGCATTATAGTATGTAGTTATATCTACAAAATGATGACTTTAATTCCCTTGGGTATATACCAAAAAATAAAAAAGGTGGAGCTGGATCATATGGTAGTTCTATGTTTAGCTTTTCAAGGAGGTTCCATATGGATTTCCACATTCACTGTACTAATTTACATTTCTAACAATAGTGTACAAGTGTTCATTTTTCCCACATTCTTGCCAATATTTCATTTTTTTGTACTTTTATGATAGTCATTCTGACTGAGGTGAGATAAAGTCTCAGTGCCCTGTTGACTTGTATTTTCTTAATGGTTAAAGACGTTGAGCAACTTTCCATATAATCATTGGTCATTTGTACTTCTTTTTTCTTGGTAAGTGTCCAGTTTATTCATTTATTGATTTGTTTGATTTCACCTTGTTTTATTTGCTATAAAGTTTTTTGAGTTTTTTATATTTTTATTCTGGATATTAATTATCTGTCATAAGAGAAGCTGGCAAAGATTTTCTCCCCTTCTGTAGGTTGTCTCTTTATCTATTGTTTTCTTTACTGTGAAGAAGGCTTATTTATTTGTTTAACAATTTATTTTTATTTGTTGGTTCTTGCTATTATTTCTTTGAGTCCTATTCAAGAAGTTTTTGCCTATATCTTGACATGTTCCTCTATGTTGTCCTATAGCAGTTTCAAAGTTTGAGTGCTTATACCTAGATTTTTTTTAATTCAGTTTGAATTAATTTTTGTAGAGCATGTGAGATAAGGGCCTAGTCACAGTCTTCTACACAGCGATATCCAGTTCTCCCAGAACCATTTGCTTAAGGACTATCTTTTCTCCAACCTGTTTTCAGCACCTTTGTAAAGAATCAGGTTACTATAGCTGCATGAGTTTATTTTGATGTCCTTTTTTATTCACTGGTTTATGTGTCTGTTTTTATGCTAGTCCAATGAAGTTGTTAATATTATGTTTTCTGACAGTTATGTTCTAAACTTTGAATTTTAGATAGAATATGGAATATTTTAAGAACAATTTGAATTCTCTTAAATTTATGCAATTGTAATTAGTTTTAACCTAATGCTAACTTCTTATATGCATAAGAATAAGAATGCTGAGAAACAATGTAAGAAAATTAAATCATGTACTTTATAGAATCTAAAATACAAATAAAATGCTACAACAATGAGATGTAATTATGACTAGTTAGAACAAAAAAGCAAAACTGCAATAACATTGATCAGCAATAAAAAGTCAAGTGAATAACTAGAAATGCCTGAGAAAAATATATTGTATTTGAATTTCTTTTACTACTTCTCTATTGTAAATAGAGAAAACCAAATATTTTGTTTTAAGAACAGGGCGCTAAAGTAGAAAAGCAAAGCATAGGAAATAGATGATAATATAGGTGAGCACATAAAAACAGTGAGGCTTTTTTTCTTAGAAGTTACATCTTTCTCATTCCACCTTTTACAAAAATGCCCTTCAGAATCAAAGAAAGATAATTTCTAAAAGGTGTAAATATTTAACATTTATCAGCCATTATTAATGCCATATTCTGTTTTAAATATCCAATACACATACACAACAATTGATTTAAGCCTCATGATAACACTGTGAAAGTAGTATATCATCTTTAATTTTTACATGTGAAAATCATAGTTCACTGAGTTTAACTAATTTGCCCAACATCATACAGCTAGCACTTTGTAAAACCAGGATGTGAACACAGTCCTAGAACTCAGCTGCTTATTTGAAGCATTGCCTTTTAAAACATACTGGGAGCTTTTGTATTCTGCAGTTAAGTATGGGCATTTCTCCAGATTGATCATTGGATTTAGTGGTTTTATACTGGAAAATATTGTTTTATTTTACAAACTTTGAAATGGTAAAGACATAATTGGAATGGATGAATACTTTATAAATAATAATTAATATATTTTGCAGCACTTTGTTTTGATACAAAGTCCCAGTGTTAACTGTCAGAAAAATACTAACTTAATATTTACCATACATATTACCATATCTCCTTGCCCCACAGGATTTTTCCTAACCAGATTATCTTTCTGAATTCATAAGTTTCTGAGTCCTTATCTGATTTTTGTATCATGTAGACATATTGTTACATTGTTAAGGTGACTTTGAATTCAACCTATGCTCATTTTTACATTTTTTAATGAAGTTGAAAAATAGGAGGATACTCTTTATGAAAGTGTGACATTTCCTTGTGTGACCCTGTAATTGCATTGTCTATTAAAGAGGCAAATCTTAGTTTTCTGATTCTATGAGAAATCAACAACATTAAAATTAAATCATTTTTTTAACTAGGGAAAACTGAGGTTTAACACTACACATAAAGCTATATGGAGAAAAAATTCAAACATGTGAATTAGAACAAGAGGCAAATAAGTGACCAAATAATATGAAGGAAAATAATTAAAAATATATTTTAAATAGATTAAACATATTAACATTTTATTAGAACTATTTTCTTGAACATACTGTTGTCTTACAATGAAGGACTATGAACTCAGTTAATAACTTTTCTGGGATAGTCAAATTTAAATGAAAAATGATTCTTCTGATGAAAGAATTTCCATTCTAAGATAATTTGTTAATTTGTTTGTTTTTGCTGCTGGGCTATTTTATGAATACAGAGATAAGTGATTAACCCAGCATACTGATGAAAACTTTGTCTTACTTTTTAAATTAATTCTAATTTTATTTCAAATTCTATACCCATAAGGAAAAATAATCATCCTACTGTCAATGCTACATGTATTATCAATGTGAAATATCTCCATTGGAAAAGATGCAGCATTGCTTACTATTTTCACCCTTTTGACATTAGATTTCAGCTATAGAAATAATTATCTTTTAGTTATACAGCTCTCAAATTAGAATGAAGTAAAATTCATAAGTTTAGGATTAGAAAATTGATATTATACACTTTTAGAACACTAATCAACTTGTGTGTCATGAACATCCTAAATTCTACATAGGAATTTAAAATATTTCTTTAAGTTGCTCCCAAATTGGTAACAATGATATAATCTCTGACAAAGCAATGATATGATATCAAATTTACCAACAAATATTTTGTTTTTAAGCAAAAATTTCTCATTATATTCTATAGAATTTTGTGACATATCCTCTTTAGAGTAATGCTAACTCATAAACACAGCCAGAGACCATCCAGGTAGATCTAGAATGCATTACAGCTATGTCAAGTTGAACCTTGAAGTCCTCTATGTTGAAGCTCCCTCTGAACTAAAGCAGACCTACACTTCCAGTACAATTTCTTAAAACAGGTATTTTATGAGTTTCCTCTAAAAGATACACATTGATAAACTATGAGAGAAGAGGAAAATGAAAGAGAAAAACAAGACGGGAGGGAAAATTAGACTTTGAACATATAAAATAAAACTTACCAACAAATATCTCAAAGATATTTACAATAGAGAAGTAGTAAAAGAAATTCAAGTACACATTTTTTATTAGAATATGAATTAACTAAGGCATATTTTTGTTTTTTCATAATTTATAGAATACTAAATTATAAAATTGTCTTTAGTAATACTATGTTTATTTGTCTAATTCTAATCCTAAACAATATCTATCTTTGTCAGTTATTTCTATTTTTTTTCCTCTTGTGATTGTAACATAATCTTATTTTTAAAATTCTGTAAGAGGTTTCAACATCTCATCTTAATTTAGGATAATTTTAAGCCATCCATTGCCATGGTATAGTGGAATGAATTTGCACCTAAATCTCACTGAGCACAAGAAAAATTTGTTACATAATAGATGACTTTAAAAAAAGGATGATTAAAACCCCAAACTTAGTGACATCAAACAAAGAATGCACATAATCACCCATGCCTCTTACAGACAGCTCTTAGCATTTAACAGTTCTTTCTGTCACACCCTCCCAACACAGAATAAAAATAAATAAAAAAAAAGTAAGGAGCACCATCACATTTTATTAAGTGCACAGTAGGTGATAACTTCGCAACTTTACAGATGAGAAGAATCAGAGAAAATGGTCAATGATACTATGATGATTTCTGTAGAATTGAGAAGAAAAAAATTAACTATAAGTTCTACAGTATTCATACAGCATGCATTATTTTAGGTAATAACAGTTTTGTATTCCTCGAATAGTATTTCACTCTTCAAATGCAGTTTTTATACTATAACAATAAACATGGAATGAATATAGCAGATAATAAAAGAGATGTCCCTTTTCAATAATTATCTTCAAAGCAACAGGATACAATAAGTAATTAAAATGAAAGAGAATGAAAAGGTCAATTTAAAATAAAGGATGAATCCAAGATGTTTAAATAAGTTCATGCTATCAATACTTAACCTTGAGATAAGTTTCCACTTGTTTTTAGAATTTTTGAAAATATTTTTGGTCTTCTTTCTATCAAAATATATTAGGTTCATTTGCATCCCATAGAAACATCTGGAGAGGAAGAGATGCAAGGATTTGACAGAGGGGCAGCTGCAGAACTGCAGAGCTGAATTTACTACTTTTAGTCATGGGATGTTCATGAGAAGAGCATGCTTATGAGAACATAGGAGGACTTAGGAAAATAAAACTTAAGTAAATAATAAACTCCACATTACAATATTAATGCCCATTTTGGAAAATGGTATCATTTTATATTTATTTAGAAATGTACCATGTCCAGGGCTTTTCTTTCCTTTTTGTGGATATGTCTTTCTCTTGGTCTGATTTCTCTTTTACCTGGAGAACTTTGTTTAGTGTTTCTAATAGTTCAGACCTACTGGTGAATTCTCTCTGCTTTTGTTATCCAAACATATTTCTATTTCACCCCAGCCAAGGACATATGAGCTTTCCTATGCCAATGTCTGTGCCCCTATTGAAGCATAAGCACTTGAACAGCCCCAAGCTCAAACCTCTGACTTGTTAACTTGGCAAGATTGCTCATCCATTCAAGCTCCATGACCATCTGTTGCAATATAAAGTGGCCTTTGGCAAATATCTAGTGCAATCTGGGCTTTACTTCATGAGTTTTTCTTCTCTCAAAGATTACAACACTTTTCTAATTCTGGTTCAGTACTTCATACACTTTTATTGATGTTTTTGGCAGCAGGGAAAGTCTACCACTCTGCAATGTTTAGAACGAAAAGTCAGTTATTGGTTTTCTTTTGAATGTAACAGTACAGATGGATTCATACTGGTGACATTAGAGGGTACAGATTTGTGGACTGGCTAGAGTATTGCAGAGAATATTTTTTAATCCTTCACAAAATTCCCATTTCTGCCTCATACCATGTAAACAGGAAATAAATATCTAACATTTCCTGTAATCTGTCTCCTTAGAGAAAGTAAACTAGCTTTAAACCTTAAATAGACATGTGCTTCAAGAATGTTATAGTTTGGATCTGGAATTTTCAAAGTCTCATATGTTAAAGGCTTGGTCCCAATATAACAGTGTTCAGGTGTTGAAATTTTGGCAAGTGAGAAGCGACTGGATCATGAGGATTCTGATTTCTTCATTTGAAAAACCCATTGAAGATTGATATTTAAGGGCATTATGAGAAGGTTAGGTCTAGGTGTAATAGTGAGTTTATGAGCTGGTGTTCTTGGGAAATATATCTGGTCCCTGCCACCTTTCTTTCTTTCTGCCTCCTTTGGCTACAAAATGAACAGCTTTGTTCTGCCAAGCCTCTCTGCCATGATGTTCTGCTTTGCCTCAGACCCAAAGCAGCAGAGCCAGTCATGGACTGAAACCTCTGTAACATTAGCCAAAACAAATATTTTCTCCTTTAAAATATTTTTTCCTCAGGTATTTTGTCATAACAATAAAAATCTGACTAATGCACCTTCTGTACTTAGCTGGCTTTGATAATTAGGTTTTCTCTGCCCCTGCTATATTTAAGGTGTTCCTTAGGAACACCTATTAAATTCCTCACCCTCAAAAGAGCAAGGAGTAAACACTTCAACAGATTTAAATTTACAATGTGGCAGAATTTTTAAAATGTGGCAGAAAATTTTATCCAAATTGTTTTAGTTCATTAGAACCTAATGGTATGAAGAGATAATGTGGAAGAAAAGCTGTGCCTTCATCTTCATCCATTAGAGCACTGCAAGACGTATAAAAGTGAGCTAATCCCAACAATATAAAAGTTTTGCATACCACTCAGGTTTAGGTAATTTAAGTACACATATATATTTAGATAAAGAGACAAGATGCTACACTGAGATGCCTCAAATTTGTTATTCTCATTGGCAAAGAACTAGAAAGTTTGAGTGGAAGTGGAAACTCAGAATATAGCTTACAAAATAGTTATAGATTTTGAGAGACAGTTATATCATGTGAGGATATAAGAATGCAATATATGCAGGAAAAAGAAACAGGTTTAATCTTTGGAAAGGAGACTATTGAAAAACCTTCATAATCTATTAGCCTGTTAATTGTACTCATAAGAAAGTGCTTATGCTACAGTATATTAATTATATAATTTATTTAAGAACTAAGAATTCCTAACATTTTGAGCTTAAATGATAATGAATTAGCAAATCTTACAGAATTTTATTCTTTAAAATGTGTTAATGAAAAACTTAACCTCCTGGTAGAGACAATTTGTTTAAGTTTACTTTAAGGCAAGGGTATGGCCTAATGTACTCATATTCTTGCACTAGAAAACAAATAGGTAATTATTCCTTAGCAGCACTGTAAGGTGTTTAGAGTGGGGAATGTAGTTTCCTAAATTTGAAATATGCTAGTTATATTTATCATTCTTACTCTCAAGACATTTATTTCAAGTTTCACTTGAAAGAATAGACAACTAGGGGTATTTCCCCTCAGACTAAGATATAATTAGGCATATTTTGCCCCAATAAATTCATCAAATATCAAATAATGAGGTTACATCATGTGGAAAGAATTGGATGCTTCTATTGTGTCTGCTTTCACCTCCTGGTGAACCTGGGAGAAGCAAGATACACTCACCACCTTTTCTTTTCTGATGAACTTTGAAGGTCACTTTGTCACAAATCATCTGCTTTATGTCTTTTGGCCATTAAGAATTTGAAATTTTTTTCAATTGCAGTGTACCTGTTAAATCACACATTAACAGGAGGGCTTTTAAGCTTTATCTTTTGTTATTTCCAAAGAATTGACCTTCATTACCCACCTCAGAGGCATGAGGTTTTCAAAGGAATTAAACACATATAGTTCCAGCAAATTCTCTATTATGTGGTCATAGAAAGGCTAAGCTATAATTCTTTTATTCTTGCACCTTTTCTCTACTAAAGAATAGTTAAGTTTTGGGCTAATTTGTTTGTCCTGGATGGTGTGGACTGATCATCTTAGGCCAAGGCCACTCTAAAGAGTATGGACAAAGGCTCTCTCTTTTGTCTTATTTAAACTCTTTATATTCCAATACTGCTATTTTTCTTTTTCCATGCATAATTTTTTATTCATTTATAAGTTTATTATTCTCCCATGATGTGTAGGAATAGGATTCAAATCAAGAATTAAGGGTTTTCATGTAGGTAAAATAGAGCTGGCCTTATAGTCACAACTGTTTTGACAAATCTAGCTTAGATAAAAGATTTCTTTATAAGGTTTATCCTGGTTCATCAGAGTTCTTTATTAAGATTTGAGTTTAAATACCTGCCAAATAATAAGTATAACTTTTCTTGTCATTATCTTGTGAATGCATCTCACACAATAAACTTATATAGAGGGTTATTCATTATTTATTTGAGGTTACATTTGTAATTGTTTAGATGTAATTTCCCCCAAAATCTCACACATGAGACATGCATGAAGGAAAAATGATTGGGTTATAGCCTTAAACTAATCAGTAAATTAATCCATGGGATTAACTGAATAGTAACTGTAGGTAAGTGGGGTGTGACTGGAGGAGATGGTTCATTGGGAGTGTGGCTATTTGTATCTGGCAAATGGAGACACTTCTCTCTCCTTCCTGATCATCATGTGAGCTGGTTCTTTCTGCCACACTCTTCCGCCATGATGTCCTGCCTCACCTTGAACCCTGAGGAATGAATGAAGCCTGCTGTCTATGGATTGAGATCTCCATAAATAAAAGCCCCTAAATAAACCTTTCCTCCTCTACAGTTGTTCTGGTCAGATCCTTTAGTCACAGCAGGGAAAAGGCTGACTAAAATAGCAATGTACAAAGAATGGGCACCAAATTTGATGACTAAAGGCACCTGTTGAATAGGGAAGGAAATGCAGTATCTTTTTCAATTTTAAATAGTTCCTTTTATATATAACATGACACATTATATTGATATAATTATACAAGCATGGAATATGATTTGTTCTAATTAATTCCCCAGTTCTTCCCTTTTCCTTTCCTTCCTCCTATCCTGTTCCCATCTCTCTACGATTTCCTGCTATTTATTTATAGTTTATTTTTTAAATTAGTGCTTTGTGAGTATGCAAGAAGGTGAGATTTTCTGTTTTATATTCTTATATGGGAAAGTCAAGTCAGATTCATTCCATTATTCTTCCCTTTTTCTGTCCATCCTCCTTCCCCTGCCCTCTCCTTCCTCTACTCCACTGATCTTTTCTATTTCCATAAAATCCTCCTATCCTTTTCTTTTTTTTTTCCTTATTTCTATCTAGCCTTTGTGTTATCTGAGAAAAGTTTTAACCTTTAGCTTTCTGAGTCTGGCTTATTTCACTTATCAAGATGGACTTCAGTTCCATCCATTTATTGGCAAATGCCATTATTTCACTCTTATTTATGGATAAACAATACTCTATTTTTGTATATATACCACATTTGTTTTTTCTCAATTCATCTGTTGAAGGGCATCTAGGCTAATTACATAGTGTGGCTATTGTGAATTATGCTGATACATACATTTTTGTGGCTGTCTCCCCACAGTATGCTGATTTTAGATATTTTGGATATATACCGAGGAGTAAATTAGCTGGGTCACATGGCAGTTCCATACCTCGTTTTTTGAGGAATCTCCATACTGCTTTTCAGAGAACTTGCAGTAATTGGCAGTCCCAACAATATAGAATTATACACTTTTCCCCCCACATCTTAAGTAACATTTATTACTATCAGTATTCTTGATAATTGCATTCTTACTAGAGTGACATGAAATCTCCTTTGATTTGCAACTACAAATTTTAGTCCTTTGCATTTCAAGCCTTGTGTACTTTGAAAATACAGTAATTTTAGGTATTGCTCAACTATTAGGTAGACAACTGCTTATCCCCCTTCATACTTTATCTTCTTCCTACCCACTCTCCCTGAGAGGGATCATCTGCCCTCATAATGGTATATCAAATCCTCATCTCCTCCGGGTGTTCTCAGAGGACTTTAGCTAAGTTGATGCATGGTTGCTGTGATACCTTTTGGGTGTAGTTAGCCTGATTCCATCTGTGCACATCCTAATGGTCAGAGTTGCAATCTTCCTCAGATGGATCAGACTTGGAAATGTATCCCTACTGACTTGGTTTCCCTGTTTGACAATTTCACTTAGCAATTTATCTAGCTTCTCACTTAGCTGCTGGATTCACCAGCCTATTACAAAGGCATTGCACCCTTGCCCAAACAGACTTCATGGTAAGCTTCTGAGCTTCCAACTTCAATCAGTGCTGAGATAGAGAGTGCCAGGAGTGTCACCTCAGACTCCCTGGATGCCCACACTTTTCTGCTTCTCAACTATGCTGCCAAGAGATCATATGAGTTTTGATCTTCATAAGAATCCTAATGTAACGTCAGAAAAGAGCAAATGAAGCAACAATAATATCAATGCTGAGTGGTTGTTTCAAAGAAATAATCATTAGGTAAAGAGTCTCTGAATTTACATTTGGAACTAAGATTTCATTTTTCTTTTACCCAGCAGGAGGGGGATCTTGCTGATAAAAAGGAAATTATAAAGAAAAATTATATTTCTTATACCTGATTCTCTGAGAAAATATTTTTGAACCCAACACACTTGCAACTGTTGTTTACCTCCCTAAAACTTCAAAATAGCTTTATTTTTGTATGCATATATGACAGCTTGGGGTCTAAATGTCAGACCCCCCCCAAAAAAATTGTGAACATTAGATTTAGCATAGAAATGAGCACAGAAATATTCTACATTTCCTACTGGTTAATCCTGTTATCACAATTAACCAAAAAATAACACCAAATTATAGTAGTTGTAAAGCCAGGGAGATGCTGGTGATACGAAAGTACATTTTATGTTTAGTGGCATTTAGAATAAAAATTATCCCTGTGCTGAAGTAAACCAGCTGTTTACTCTCACAAATATCAGGTAGCAAAAAGTAATTCAAATTGTAGATCTATGCCACTGTGGGTAGGAATTGGTTCATAACTTTCTCCAGTGCTCAGAGCAACAATTTATAAGGAAAATTCTTTAATTCTTTAAAGATAATGTCTATTGAAACAAATAAGGTTCCAACTGATGCATATTTTAATAACATACTGATAAACTTATGTAAAAAATTAACTTCCTTTGGAGAAACAAAGCTGAGAATCATCTCACACTGTGTAATACATTCTCAAGTTAGTACTGTCCTCCAACAGATGACCATAAATTAATGGAACACAAACATGTCTCAATATCGAGTCTCTGAGGAGGTTTCTGAAATACCAACACTCAGTTGCTCAATAAATGCTAATTGGCAAAGATGATAATGATATGTTACTCATTTCCCAAAAGGCCTTCTAACTCTGTTGGTTTCCCCATCCATCTGCTTTAGAAAACTGAAGAGAAAAAAATGTCAGTACTTGTAAGTATAAAATTTTCCACAACTTTTAGGTTTAGGAAATCTTGCTTACATTTTAATTACAAACACACACAAACACACACACACACACACACACACACACACACACACACCTCACTGTAGCTGATTAGTTTATATTTTTGACTTTGGAAAGCTGTTCACTCTGAGTGATAACACTTTGGAGATTACCTGGACTTAAAAATCAATGGGGAAGGGGACTGATCTATGCTTGTTATTATGTTTCCACATTTATTGTTCCTTGTTTCATTTCCATGACTTTCTTCCCTTGTACAATACAGTGGTTCAGAGCTGGCCTTGTATGGCCCACGTAATTCTCTGAGCAGTAGCAGTGGCACAATGGAGATCACACAAAAACTTAAACTGTACTACAGACTGGTCTTCAGCCTCACTCACTTATTTTCAGAGTTATTACCAATGTATTTAATGTTTGCTCTATTTTTTTTTCTCATCTTTTCCTTGTTTCCTTGGAGGTACCTAAGGCTTGGTTGAGTGTTCCCATGTTAGGTGGCTGTTCTAGAACATACATAGGTCAATGCTACCCTCCTGTTTGACCTTCATTACCAGGTAAGCATCCTCTTTGTTCCCCAGCTTACCTGTGTTTGATCATCAGGAGTGAAAGGGAAAGCAGGTTTTGCCTTTACTGAACATTTTACATGACCTGTGTATTGACTCTGCTTCTCCCATCTTTTCGTCTCCCCCAGGTTGCTTCTCCTATAAACATGCACATAAAAGCAAGTTAAGGGGCTTGCTTGGCTATTTCTGAAGCCCAAAGATTTCCTTAGTGTATGGCTAAGAGTTTTATATTTAAGTGAATCATCCATTTAAATTTGTATAAAAAGTGAGTCATCTGGAAACATTTGTTTGAAAGGCTGTCCTGTTTCCATTGAACGGTGTTCACATCTTTGTCAGCCAATATGCGTGTGTCTCTTACCAGGTTCTCTATTCTTTTCCAATGATCAATGTGTCAGGCTCTGTCAATTGCACAGTCTTGGATACCATAGCTTTAACATAAATCTTACAATTAAGCAGATTGATTTATCCTAATTCCTTCTCAAAATTGTTTTAGTTATTCTAGGGGTTCTGTCTTCCCATATAAGTGTTAGAATAATTTTGCCTATATTTCAAAAACAAAAATCTTTTGGGGAGAATGACAGGAATTGATTAACACTATACATCAAGTTATTGAAAATAGATATCCTTTCTCTGTAAAATTTTTCAATCCATAGATACAGCATATCTATTAATCTATGTATTTTAAAAATTTCCTCCATCAGCATTTGTAGATTTCAGCAAGCAAATCTCTACTACATTTTTAAAGATTTATATCTGCATGTTCCATTTTGAGCAAGCATATATGGTATTGTATTTTTATTTTTTGTGATGATATATTCATTGTTTGTGTCCCGCAAAGTTGATAAATTCACTTACTAGTTCCAGGAATTTTATTTGGGCTTTGTAGATTGCTTGGAAATTTC
Source organism: Callospermophilus lateralis (assembly GCF_048772815.1). Taxonomy (NCBI): domain Eukaryota; kingdom Metazoa; phylum Chordata; class Mammalia; order Rodentia; family Sciuridae; genus Callospermophilus; species Callospermophilus lateralis. Next base: position 729,938 of record NW_027514663.1, on the reverse strand, counting down.
CACATAGATAATCATGTACTCTACAAACAAGGGCAGTTTTATTTCTTCTTCTGATTGGAAAGCATTTTATTTCCCTTACTTACGTTATTACAGCACTAGAAACTCAGGCACCAAATTTTACAAGAGTTCCAACAACAGATATCCTTGACTTGTTCCTGAGAGTTAGAGGAAAAGCATTCAATGCCTGTCAATGAAGTACAACACTAGCTGTAGGTATTTTCAGATATGCTTTTTCTTTGCAAGAGTTCCTCTCTAATTTTACTTTTCTGAGAACTTTATTATAATGGATGCTGAGTTTTGTCAAATGCTTTTCTCCGTTAATAGATATAATCATATTTTTGCTATAGCTTATTATCATGTTGATTTTCAAATATTGAGTTAGATTGATATCTTTTCAGTGAACCTCATTTTGTCATGGTGCATAGTTTTTCTTTTATATACATGAAATCTAATTGGTCATGTTTTGTTAATAATTTAGTGTCCATCTTCATAAGAGATATTGGCCTAAAGGTTTATTTATTTATTTTCTTTCTTTTTTATATTGTGTTGTCTGGTTTTGATACTAGGATAATACTACCTTCTTGTCTTTTTTCAAAAAAGAAATTTTATAAAAGTATTTAATCATCTTGTAGAATTCTGTAATAAAACTATCTGGGTCTAGAAATTTATTCCATTTTGAGAACTTTTAAGTCATAGAATCTTTAATATAAAATTATCAAATTATTAATTATTAAAAGTACCTATTTCAGTTTCTGTGAGATGTGGTAGTTCAACATATTTAAGTAAGTATCCACATCATCTAAGTTGTCAAATCTTTGTGTCAGAGTTTTCCTTGATTTTCCATTTCATGTCTATAGTGTTTATACTGATATTACCTATTTTATTTCAATATTGGTAATGTCTTTTTTAACTTCTCAGTCTAACTAGAAGTTTGTTTATTTCCTTAATCTTTTTAAAGAATGAGTTCTTTGCACCACTGATTCTATTGCTTTTATTTTGAATCTTATTAATTTCTGCTTTAATCTTTATTATTTTCTTGCTTCTGATTGCTTGGTTTCCTTTAACTCTTTTTTTTTTCTTCAGGGTGCAACATTGATGAATGATTAATAAATGGTCTTTTACTCAAATATGCATTTACTACTTAAATTTTCCTTTCAGCACTCCAGTAACTCTGGTCCAAAAGTTTTCATATACTCTAATTTCATTCAGTTCAATGTATTTTTAACTGTCTTGTGACAAATGTTTAATCCATGAATTATTTATAAGTGTTATTTGGGTGCAAGAGTTTGGAATTTTTCCCCTTTGTTGTTGTTGTTGGTAATTATTTACAGACTGATTTAACTGTGAACAAAGTAAACAAATTTATTAAGATTTAAAGTCAAGGATATTGTCTATTTTGGTATATTCTGTGTGACTACAGTAGAATATGTTAGGGGAAGAATTCTCTGAATGCTGGTTAGATAATGTTGGTTGTTGAGTTTTTCCATATCCTTGCTAATTATTTTCTAGTTTTTATATTAATTGTTGAGGGCAGGATGTTGAAATTGCCCACTTCATTGTGGAATTCTTATGTCTCTTTTCAGTTCTGTTTTGCAGTTCTGTGGTTTCCTGCATATACATTTAGTATTGCTGTCTTTTGGATGGATTGGGTCTGTATCATCATATAACACCCTTTGTCTCAGTGAAAGTTTCATTTTGTTGCTGTTGTTGTTGTTTTGTTTTGTTCTGGGTATTGAATTCAGGGGCACTCAACCACTGAGCGACATCCCCAGCCCTGTTTTGTATTTCATTTAGAGAGAGACCTCATTGAGTTGCTAAGCACCTTGCTGTTGTTGAGGCTGGCTTTGAACTCACAATCCACAGTGAAACACTTTTGTTCTGGTTATCTTACCTGATATTAACAGAGCCATTCTTAGTTTCTTGTGATCAACATTTGAATGATGTATCTTTTATTCTCTTTCAACTATTAACATATCTAAAGCAGTATATTTGTTTTTTTATTTTTTTAATTTTTTTTAATTTCCAGCATGAAGCAGTAATTAAGTCAAAGTTAAGCTTTCAGCAATAATTATTATTAGGAGTAATCATTAGGAGTAAAAAGTGAGGCAGACAACCCACAGTGCATAGAATTAGCCCTGACCCAGCGGATCATACCCAGGAACAGCGACGGGGAACAGGGGGCATGAGAGAGGCAGGTGATCGGCACTGAAGCACAGCTCCCGGTAGGAAGGTCACTGGAGAGAGAAGCCAGGTGAATTCTCTTCCCCAGAGAGTGGAGGAGAAAAAGAAGGTGGGCAGGCTGCCACACTCTCCAGAAGAAGGAACAGGAAGAGAGAATAGGTGTGCAGCAGCTAACAGGCAACTCTCACAACCAGGAGGAATGCTGGGGTGCAAAGTAGTGGATCCCAGTTGCGGGAGGGCTGGTCAAATGCAGGTGCCTGGGACCCACCCTGGAATCCTGATTCAGCTCAGGGGATGGACCCAGGAATTGGCACCTCTGCTTTGTTCTCAGGGGCTGCTGCTGCTGCCGCCCTAAGAACCACCCTTCGAAGCCACGTGCAAAACCTCTGATGGTCAGGAGTGTTCCCCTGGTACCTGCCACTATGCTAAAGGTTTGACACACGGTCACTTTATACGGGTCTTTAGAATGACACTGTGAAAAGGGAAGAAATACCCCCATCTTACACTGAAGAGACTCGGCTGGGTGGGGAACAGGTGATGGCCAGCCCCATGACAGAAAGTTCCACCTCCAGGGAGATAACCCCATAGCACATGGTAGGGTGGTTATGGAGCAGGAAAGCCCTGGAAAAGGGAGTTAAAGACGTTGCAGGCACCAACCGGATGGATGGTGTGCCGAGCCCATCGGTAAGTGAGAGAGAAATGGAATTTTAAAAACGGAAGGCCACGCTAGGGTCAGGTTATGGATGAAGGACTGATCATGAATGAGTAATGGCTAAAATACCCAAGAGGCATCGAGGGCTAGAAGGGGACAATCAAAATAGAAAAGAATCAGAACATATTATAAGGGTTCAGGACATGAAGAACACAGTCAAGGACCCAAGCCGGAGCCAGGGGACAGTAATAGAGAGGTTGTAGAGGTACCAATAACTCATAGAAATGGATTCTTCCCACATTATCCTAATTTGCGTTCCAAAGAAGCCTGCGACTCAGAGGGAAGGGCATCCCGTCAGGAGAGCAGCTTTGGCGTTTCACCTCCTCTGAGGGACAAGGGCTATAGGCACCCGCCAAACCTCAACTCCTCGTCTGTCTAATGGAACTCATAACTCCTACCTCAAAGAGTAGCAAGAATTAAATGAGATGTTGTATGTAAAGCACATAACACACCTAGGGCATCATACTACCTCGGAACAGGCTGGCTCTTTTATCATCATTGCTATTGTTGCTTTGTTATTATCATCGTTAATATTATCATCCTCGAGGGAAGAGCCGTTATTTCAAAGGAAAAAAAAAAATATATATATATATATATATAAGGCCTAGATAATCTTCAGCGAGAAGTTCACGTGTTTTCCTCCTGTTAATCAAAAGTTTGGCAGTTTAGGCTTCGCAGTTTCTAATGACACAGGTGTAAAGCATTATATTTGAAGTGAATTTCAAATGAATAACATAAACTTTTGTTTTATTTTTTTTTTCATTTTGATTCCTAAACTATTTTGTTGGTATATCTAAACCACTTGTATTTGATGTAACATTGATATCTTATGATATAAATGTCTAATTCTATCATTTGTTTTCTCTTCATTTTTGTTTAGTTTTGTTTTCTTGTTGGTTGTTTCTTTTCTTTTCCTATGCATTAATTAAACTTTCTAAAAATCTCAACTTGATTTATCTATAATACTATTGATATGACTCTCTATAGCTATTTTAGTGGCTGCTTCAAGTATTACCTTTAATATACTTAAGTTATTATAATCTGCAGATAGCATCCCTTTACCTTTCCAAGTGAAATATGAACACCATACCTCTTTTCATTATACATTTCATGATGTTATAATTTTTCTTCAATTGTCAAGCACCATTTAGACTAGAGAAGAAAAATATCTTCTCATATTTTTGATTACCTTGTTCTTTGATCTTTTCTAATCTTCCAAAATTCTTTTGGGCCATTATCTTTCTGCGTAGAAAACTTCCTTTATTCATATTTTTTGGAGACACATTCCTTCAGTTTTACTTTATCTAAGGGTGTTTTGATTCCCCTCATTCCTGAATGATATTTTCCCTGTATATTTGATTATGGATTGGCAATTCTTTCAGCACTTGAAAAACGCCATGACACATTTTTTTTTTCTGGTCTCTATGTTTTCTGATGAGAAATTTGCTATCATTCTAATTATCTTGTATGGCATGTAAGTTATCCTTTTTACTCTTTTTGTGATTTCCTATTTGACTTTACTTTTCAGAACATTGACTGTATGATGTGTATTGGTAAAATGTGTCCTCTTTGAGATTCTCCCAGCTCTTCAATAGGCAAGTTTTTATCTTTTTTCAAATTTCGGAAGTTGTTCACATTATTTCTTCAAGGATTTTTTAGTCCCACCCTCTTTCTCCTTCCTATTGAATATACAATGACATGAACTTTCGATATTTTGCTCTGATTCTATGGGTTTACAAGACTCTGTTCTTTATTTTTTCTGTTTTGCTTGGATTGAGCCATTTCTATAATTTCTCTTCAAATTTGCTATATCTTTCCTCTTTTCTGTTCTACTCTAGGGCCCATTGATTGGGCATTTTAATTCTGGTTACAACATTTTACCATTATAAGAATTTGTTGTTGTTGTTTTTCTTTATATATTTTATGTATTTGCTAGAATTTTCTGTTTTTAGGCATTCAATACCCATTCATCATTATTTATTTAAGCACTTATGTAATGTTTGTTGGTCATAATTCTGACAGATTTGCCTTATAATTTCTGCCGTTTGGGGGTGGGTATCTATTGGTTGCTTTATTTACTCAGTTTAGAATATTCCTGTATCTTGGTACTACAAATGATTTTTATGGAAACCTGTATTGTATCATGAGAATTTGGATCTTACTTAAACTTTTTTATTTTACCTGAATTCTCCTGGCACACTGCAACAGGCAAAAATGAGATTCCTGCATTATTGCTGCATGGTCAGGATAGAATTTCTGCATCTCCATTTGGTATCTGTTAATACACAAGGTTGGATTTTCATTATGGGTAGGGATTTTCAGGTCTATCTGGCTCCCTTATGGGCATGCACATATAACTCACTGGAAAGAAAATTAGAAGTACCTCATTACTACTTCCTTATGTGCCTCTGCTACATATGGTAGAGGTGTAAATGGAAGCAGTTGCATAATAAAAACCATGATTCTGCTATCTCCTCTGATGTCATATTATTGGGGGCATGGGAGCATAAAGGTCTAGATTCCCTATGTAGAAAACAGAAAACCCATTTTTTTTATCTTCTTGTATCCAGATGTTATAACATTTAAAAAATTAATTTCTAATAAAAAATATTTTAAAGTACATGTTTCTAGAAAAGACAAGTACATTGAGAGTCAAATGTGGTATAGCATCTTCTTAATCAACTCAATATTATCCTATATATTTTATAATATAAATAGACTTTTAACATTTTTTTAAAACCATACACAGATATTTGAAAACAGAACTATTAAAATTAATGTGAATAATACAAATATTGCTTCAATTTTTCTACATTCCAGTCACTCTGTTAAGCCTATGATATATGCAAATATTAACCGCAACAACATTCTTTCTCTCTGAAGTCTCTCAATTATAATCTGGCTTATGGGTTGTCATATTTTCCATTATTCGATTTTCTCTTTGAAATAAAAATTCTGTAACATTGTGTGGGAAACTATTTGGCAATTTTCATGTCTTTGCTGCACCAAGATGTATAAATAAATCCTCTACAAATTTCCTTCATTTGTGTCTCCAACCACCTTCTTTCATGAAGCCCCAAAAGGTCCATTTACCTTTTATCAAGAATTCTAAAGCCCTGTTCCTAATTTGATGCATACTGAGATTGCAAAAATTGTCCTGAAAGCATATACCAAATAATTGCAATAAATTTGCCCTCCAAATAGTTGTGTGCCAAATAGCAACTGCAAGTGGAACATGTGTTCGTTCATGTATTTACTCCTAAACAGCATACTCTGTTCTCTAACCACTATTTTTCACTACAGTTGATTTTACTACACAAAGGGAAAGCAGATGTATTTCCTCAGGCAACAGCTTGCTTTTTATGAAATTGTCAAGCATAGGGTAACATTTCTGACAAATTATGCTTGGGTTCATACTTTAATAGATTAATACTTCAGTAGCTGGTACTTTAGTACTATTAGCATATACTTCAGTAATTATTTCAGGGCTATGATTATTTATTTCATACCTTTAATCATTCAGTTGTCTATCTCCTAATGTAGACATTAAACCAAAAAATTACAAAATACTTATTTTTAAAAACTATAAGTCATATCATTACAAAAAAATCTTCAAGTGTATTGATTTTACTTTGTAGGCATAGAGGAAGGAAGGACAAATAGAAACACTGTCCAAAAACCTAAAATTTTGATTTATTAAAGGCAATTAAAATAAAGATTCCTCTGAAGACTTTGAAACAAAAATATGTAACTTTTGGTCAGCCTTAATGGTAAAGCATTAATGAAGGTTTTATTGAACAGAATATCCATTTAAAATCACTGTCATTCCCCCCCCACTTAAATCTTTAGTAATCATAAATTGCTCATGTAAAATTTGCCTGTGTGTCAAGTAAAAATTGGAAAATTGAGAGTTATGCAAACTATTTCAGAGGACTAAAACACAGGAAGCACTATTGATCAGAATCAACATCTCAAAATCATGAAACATCTGCCAGAAAGTTAGAGGGCAAATGAATGTTCTGAAATCAAGGACTTGGTCAGTGAAGACAAACTTGAGCATATTGAGTTATAATTTTGGGAAAGTAGATATATAGGCACCAAAATCATATGTGTATAAATTATGTATCAAAATGAAAAACAAAGTTAAATAATCTCAAATACCAAACTTGTAGGAAACATAAAATGTTTCTTTAAATGCTCTAAGTAATATATCCAGAGAATTCCAGGTAGACATTATTTATATAAAACATAAACAGCTTGAAATGAATAATTAAAACTATTTTTAAAAAGTATGATAATAATTTCTTTATGATAAATGCAAAAAATTAATTAATAAATTAATAAAAAAATCCCAGAAAAATTTTCCATAATTTTTATATCTTCAAGGTGCAAATATAGAACCAAATCAAAGTGACTATTCACTTAAGGAAAATGTGGGCATTGTAGACACTAGAATGTTTCTCAAAGTGCAATGAGTGGGTCACTTAGAAAAGGAAAAATGGAATGTTTAATATATGAACACATTTTTCCCATATCCACACAAGACTACTTAATCAGAATTTTCTATAAGTATAGGCTTGATAGACACATTTTTTAAAATTTTTTATTTGTTCTAATTAGTTATATGTGATAGCAAAATGCATTTTTAATCATTGTACACAAATGGAGCACAACTTTTCATTTCCCTGGTTGTACACAACGTAAAGTCACACCACATATGCATTCATACATGTACTTAGGGTAATGATGTTCATCTCATTCCACCATCTTTCCTATCCCCATGCCCCCTCCCCTTCTCTCCCCCTACCACCTTACCCAATCAAATTTCCTCCATTCTCTCCATAGCCCATCCCCCATTATGGATCAACATCCACTTATCAGAGAGAACATTCAGCCTTTGGTTGTTTGGGATTGACTTACTTTGCTTAGCATGATATTCTTCAACTCCATCCATTTATTTGCAAGTGCCATAATTTTATTCTTATTTAATGCTGAGTATAATTCCATTGGGTATATGTACCACGGTTTCTTTATCCATTCATCTATTGAAGAGCATATCATTGCTTCCTCAGTTTAGCAATTGAGAATTGTGCTTCTAGAAACATTGAAGTGGCTGTGTTACTATAGTATGCTGTTTTTAAATCTTTTGGGTATCGACTTGAGGAGTGGGATAGCTGGGTCAAATGGTGGTTCCATTCTAAATTTTCTAAGGAACATCAACACTGCTTTCCAGATAGGTTGCACCAATTTGGAGTCCCACCAGCAATGTAATAGTGTGCCTTTTCTCCCACATCCTCGCCAACACTTCTTGTTAATTGTATTCTTGATAACTGCCATTCTGACTGGAGTAAGATGACATCTTAAGAGTAGTTTTGGTTTGCATTTCTCTAATTACTAGAGATATTGAACTTTTTAATATATTTGTTGATCAATTGGATTTCTTCTTCTGAGAAGCGTCAGTTCAGTTCCTTAAGCCATTTATCGATTGGGTTGTGTTTTGTTGCTGTTGTTGTTGTTAAGTTTTATGAATTCTTTATATATTTTGGAGATTAGTGCTCAATCTGATGTGCATTTGGCAAAAATTTGCTCCTAAAATGTAGGCTTTCTCTTCATCTCATTGACTGTTTCTTTTGACAAAAAGAAGCTTTTTAGTTTAAATCCATCTCATTTATTGATTCTTGATTTCATTTCTTGCGCTTCAGGAGGATAGACACATTTTAATAAGCCTTCATTTGATTCATTAGTTTATTAAGAATGACAACATTATGTTAAGCTATTTACAAGATTTAAAAATTTTAAATAACTCTCAGATATTATTTAAAAATTTCTGAAACTAAGAAATACTTTTAGCAGTCAGATGTATATCCTGCCAATGTAAAGGAAAAAGTTATGATCCCAGGTCTCCTATTATACTAATTTTTAAGAAAAAATTTGTAATGTTTGAACTATGTTTTTACATTCCTTTATCACCAAATTCTAAAATTCAGTAACCTTATTAATTGGCAGTTAGCTTGAAGAATGGCTTTTAATGTGTTCATCATATATTTTTTTTGAATTAAGTCTAGATGTGTGCTATCTGTTATACATTATCCATGTCTGGCTACTGAGGACTTGAAATATGATAAATCAGAATTTATGTAAATTTCATAAAAAAATAAAATATCTCATAAATATTTTATAGTAATTGCACATTGAAAGAAGTTGTTTATGTCTGACATACAACAAAAAGTGTTTTAAAATTCTAGTGCTTTTAAGTATTGTTATTGAACTTTTTCCATTCTCTTGGAATACCTTTAAGATTTTACTAGAATCTATTCCAAAAGTTGAAAATTATATGTATTTGTTTTCTAATCAGAAAAGCATTCTTGTTAAGCATGAAGTCCCTTGAGCTTTATGCAACAGATTGCTATGAGGCGTATGTGAAATGATTAGGGAGTGAGTAACATCTACATGTTAATCTTTGCATTCACACTTTCTTTTCTCAAAAGTGCAAATAACAAAAGGAGAATCTATTAAGCTTTTAATTAATTTCTACTTCTAACCAAGCAAACTGTGACAATGCTTCCTGTCTAATAGATTGTATTTGATAGTTTGTTTTCAGAATAAAATAAGTATTGAGCCAGAATTCTCACTTTAAAAAAAAGCAGTATTTTTAAAATTTCTTCAAGTAAAAGGAGTGAGATATGGTTAATGCAAGAGAAGGAAGTATGGAAAAATATATGTGATACTAATTTGATTTAACACTGTTGATTTGTTTAATCTTTTAATACAAATAGATATTTTAATTTTCTAATAAAATATCAAATTTCACATAGTACATGTGGAAAATGCAGAAATACATTTTTTTCAATTTTGACATAATATCATTATTCCTACTTTTATTAGTTCTTTTTTATTTATTTTCCCATCATATAATTGCAATCAGATAAAATTGTGACTTCATATTGTCTTACTGCATTTAAAAAATTACATATGTATGAACAAACATGATTTCTTAGCATCCAATATTCAAGTTTGTATCGATAGCTTTTTACAATGGCATTCGTAGTTATTATGTATTAGATTAGGAAATGTGGGTTTAATGGTAAAGTCTCAAATTATTAACATCAGGCACTAATATCCAATTCCATTTAAAGCCATGTAATGGACAGAGATATAGCACTAGATAACTGAGTTAAATTTCTTTTCAGTTGTGCCATTTTCATTTTATTGCTAGAATAATTTAACAACAACTTATGGATTTCTCTTGCTCTCTCCCTCCCTTTTTCTCTGAAATATGAGTTTCTTTGAATGTTTATTTATTTTTAATCAGTAAGTATGATAGACAATTAATTTTATTCTTTCTTATCTAATCTATATTCTCCAGGATCTTTCACCACTGCCTTTTTTCTGCTTCAGAACAAAGTTTATTTTAATAACAGACAAAATGTTAAGTGAGGAAAAAAATAAATTGTTTATGTTATGACTAGACCAGAACTTAGAGGAAACATGGTTGAATGAACAGAGATGATATATATATATATATATATATATATATATATATATATATATATATATATATATTCCATGTATAACAAGAATATTACTGAAAATTTAAGTATAAATTACAGATATAAGTCAAAATATAATAACCCAAGTTAGTTCCTGCCATTAAAAAAGAATCGTGACATTTCTCTTGAACATTTCTAAAATTTATAGTTTGTCTTGTTTAAATGGTTGAGGAGAAACTCTTGTCTTCATAACTCTATGGCTTTCTTTTTAACTAATGTACAGTGTTTAATGCAATTCACTTTACTATCAATGTCAACAATTATATGTGAATACCTGAAAGTGAATGCTCAATAGTTATTTTGTTCAAGGAAAGTTGTTAAAAATGGAAGGAATGAAAGGACACCTTAAAATTATATTTATCTGATAATTAAAATAGCAATATTTTTGTTTTATAAAATTCTTGTCTAAATGTGATAACAATTTCAATAAAAGTACTAGAAAGATGGGGCTGAGGCTCAGTGATAAGGTGCCTGCCTTGCACATGTGAGGCACTGGGTTCCATCCTTAGCATCACATAAAAATAAATGAATAAATAAAGATATTGTGTCCATCTACAACCAAAAGAAAATTTTCTTTTAAAAAGGCACTGAACTGATTTTCTTCTTAAGAGTATACCAATGTCTCATGACTTTACCTCACATCTTGAATATGAGAACAAGCCACACTACACTATCATAGGAGAGTGTTGAAGATACCAATAAAGCTAAATTAATTAAAATATAAGCAATGCCAAGATATCCTTAAGAAAAAAATGGCCAAAGCTGCTTTTTTTTATCTCTAACAAAGAGATATGAGAAGGAGGGATCTGCAAAAAATGTTAATAAATATTAATAAACTTTAACATCTATATGCAAGCTATTGTAACAGGTGAATATTTCCAGGAACTTCAGTCACACAGAAAATATGTTGTCCCCATTTGCCTTTCCACAACGTTCAACTCTGACTGAAAAGGAATAGTATACCCAAGATGAACTGAGAAAGAGGAACTGAGGGAATATATATTGAATTGTGCATTACTCAGTGGAAGAGGGTCTCTGGGCCAGAGAGCTGAAAGACATTTCTTCCACAAATTCTCAAACTTTACTGAATGAGAGCCAATGGTTGATGGCTCCTGGCAGCTGGTTTCTAAAATCTGGGTGCACAATGTAAAAATTGAAAGAAATAACTTTGATGTTTTCTGGATATACTGCAGAGTTCATTCGAACACTGGAGATAGAACAGCAAAGTGGAGTTGCTAAAAATAGCAACCATGCTATTAAGCTGAAAACAATTTCCCATAATTCAGAAAACTGGGTTAGGCTGAAGAGGAAGAAAATATCTCCATATTCTACAGTGTCAAGATAAGGAGAAAACACAGTTTCGACTTGGAAACTTCGAACCACAGGCAAAGCTACTTCTAACCTAAACTTCAACACAATCTATGTTCAGATTGCTGAAATAAGAGAGGTTGAGCTTATCCTTGTAAATACTATCTCAATTTAGAATGTTTCCTAAAACACCTTGTCTGGAATGGGAAAAATCGAGAAAAGGCAACTCAGTGTCAAGAGAAGAAAAGTTCAGCAAAAGCAGACTAAAGAATGAAAAATATGTGGACAATATGTAGACACAAAAAAACCACTTAAAGAACAATAATAAATATATCAAAGTATTAAAATAAAGAATGTAAGATATGCATAAAATAAATAATATCAGTACAGTGATTAAAATTATTAACTAAAATATTAAAAATAAAACAAATAATATCATATGTAAATAATTCAGCTTAAGAACTTAAGTTCGTGGCATGCAAAAAGATTTGTTCATTTATTTATTTTTTTGGCGGAGAGTACCAGGGATTAAACTCAGAGGCCAGTGACCCACATCCCCAGATCTATTTTGTGTTTAATTTACAGACAGCGTTTCACTGAGCTACTTAGCTCCTCCCTTTTGCTGAGTGTAAGTGTTCTGTGTTTGGGATTGGGGTTTTTGATGACTTCATGGCTGTGACATGCTTGGTGATTGGGAAAGTTTCTGTACAAAAGTACAGGATACCTAGCTGCTAGGAAAGTTTCTGTGAAAAGACACAGGATGCCTAGATGCTATAGCAATGCCCTCCATGAGAAGACTTGTGCTAGAGTCATATAAATTTCGACCTTGATCTCAGACAGACACATAGCTACTGGGAATAAAGGAACTTGTTTGCTAGATAACTACAATGTTTCTCCAAGCTCTGATGCCTGCCTAACAGTAACTTCAAGCAATGGACTTTCTTGAGAGCTACACAAAGCTCCTAAGATTGCATATTGTAATTGTAGACTGTAACTGTGGAATAAGCAACCATAGTGAAAGAATAAACAATAATGTAATTATGACACTAATGACCAAATGTAACCTATTGGTATAAATAATTGCAGCTGCTTAGAAGAGCAGCCATTTAGCCATTCTGCCTCTGTACCTTGCTTTTATCTTTTTTTTTTTTTTTGGATTTCTTTACAGCTAAGTCTGGCTTTCCACTTGCAATTCTCAGCCTCCCCAGCTTCTGGGATTACAGGTGTGTGCCACCATGCCAGGCCACAAAAAGATAAAAGTGAAAAAATATCAACAGACATTATTGAAATAAAGCAATAAAAAACAGTGAAAATTTGAGTAAAGAACCCCTAATTTATAGAATAATGCTGAACAATTCATAATACCATTAGGAAAGAAAACAAGTTGGGTAAAAAAAAAATACTTGGAGAGTCTTGTAAAAGTAATTATAGACATCAACCAATGATATAGAATCTTTTTTGTATCCAAGGTGAATTTTTAAAAAGAAAAGAAAAAATAAACAAAAAGAAATACATTTAAGCATATTATGAGAGAACTATTGAAATAACAAATTATCATTAAAAGTATCTTTAAAACTGCCACAGAATAAAACACACATTCCCATGTAGAGGGTAAATTATAAGAATAACAGCTACTTTCTTATAAGAAACAATGCAGAACCAAAAACAATGGAAATTATGTTTATTATACTGAAAGAATAATACTTTCAACCTATAATTGCTTTGACAGAAACAATATGTTAAAAATAAAGAACTTTGTAGAGAAATTTATAGAATTAAATGCTTTGATAGCATTTCAAATGTTACAAACATTGGGTTGATGATAAGAAAAGAGTATGTCTTAAAAAAGAAAAAGCAAAAATGATGATTTTTATGAAAAGGACAAATATTTGAATAAACACAACTTACCACAACTGACATCAATAGAATACATTGAAGAACCAGAAATAAACCCACACATCTACAGCTGACTCTTGACAAAACACCAAAAACTTATAGTGGAGAAAGGACAGCCTCTTTAACAAACCATGCAGATAAAAATGGATAATACACATGTGAATGATTAAAACTGGACCCAACCTCTCATCCTCTTCAAAAAAAATCAATTCAAAGGGGATTAAAGACCTTAACGTAAGACCTGAAACTCTGAAACTACTAGGAAGAAACATTTCAAAACACTTGTGCAGGCTATGATTTTCTGGAGAAGACTCCAAAGACAAAAAAAAATTAACAAATGTAATTATATAAAACCAAGAAGTAAATAAACAGTTATGGGAAAAAGAACCAATCAGGAGAGTGAAGAGAGAGAACCCACAAAATGGGAGACAGTATTTGCCAACTACTCTCTGCAAAGGTTTAATATTAAAAATATATAAAAGACTAAAACAACAACAAAAACTCAAATAATACAATCTTAAAATGGGCAAATGATCTGAAAAAATAAAATATAAATTACCAACAAATACATGAAAAATTCATATCATTAGTCATACAAATCAAAATTATAGTGAGATACTTTATCATCCCAATTAGAATGGCCATAATAAAGAAAACAAAAAAAATAAATAACAAATATTGGTGAGTGTCATGACCTTCAGAGAAATTTATTCCAGGGAGATAATCTGACCAGACCATTAAGGGGATGGAGAAAAGACAAACTGACAAAGGACAAGAGAAAAAGCCGGGGCTCTGTAGTTTAGCCAACCTCTAGTGGAGGAAGACTGACCAGGAGCAAGCTCAGCACACTTACTGTATAAGTTTTTTTCTTTTTTTTTGTTTTTTTGTTTTTTTGGTTTTTTGGTGGGGATTGAGCTCGGGGCACTTGACCACCGAGCCACATTTCTAGCCCTATTTTGTATTTTATTTGAGACAGGGTCTCACTGTGATGCTTAGCATCTTGCTTTTGCTGAGGCTACCTTTGAACTTGATACCAGTCTTCCTCAGCCTCCTGAGCCTCTGGGATCATAGACATGTGCCACTGCACCCAGCAATTTAAGTTTTATCATTGAAAAGGTTATTGTGGAAAAATTTTTTTAAGCCAGTGAAGCCAAAGTTATGAGTATGAGCAGCTCAATTATGAGTATCAGCTTTCTCCCTTAACTTTCTACCTCCAAGCAGCTGGCCTGTAGAATTCAAGGTTAAAAACTGAATAGCTCTGTGGCTGTCACAGAACCCCCTTTTGAATGGGTGCCACCATAGCAACTGGACTATCTCTCTTTGTACCTTTGCACCAAGAGTTCCTAAGATAGCTGAGGCCTCTGACACAGGACAGTCTGAAACCATAGTTCAGTTGCAGATCCTGACAGGTGATATAGACTAAAAAAACAAACAGCAACAACAACAACAAAAAAAACCAAAAAACTTTTTAACTTAAACACTGTAGATTAGTACTAATTTACACCCATACCTACAGTGTTTAAAGTTTTTGTTTTGTTTTGAGGGGGGCACTATGGAGGTTTTTCAGAAAACTAAAAATAGAACTTTCATATGATCCTGCCATTCCATTCCTGCATATATATCCAAAGAAAATTAAGTAAGAGAATAAAAAATACATTCACACTCAAGTTTATTGCAGCATTTTTCATAATAACTAAGATATCGATAGAATCAGCCTAGGTGTCTGTTATCATTGTGATCTGAGGTATACCCCAAAAGCTCGTGTATGAAACAATGCAAGAATGTGCAGCTTGGGAAATGATTAGGTTATGATAGCTGTAACCTGATCAGTTAATTGAGCCATTGATTTGAATTAACTGCTTGATAATAGTAGGCTTAAGATGTGTATGGAGATGATAGGTCACTGGGACCATGGCTTTGGAGTTTGTTTATATTTTGTTTCTGGTGATAGAGCTGTTGCTCTCTCCACTTTCTCCCTGCTTTGTTCTGAGCTGTTTCCCACTGCCATTCCCATCCCCTATGATGTTTTGCCTTATCTTGTTGCCAGAGCTATGCAGCTGACAGATCATTGACAGAACCTTTGAAACCATGAGCCCTAATAAACTTTTCCTCCTTTATGGGATTCTTGTTGGTTCTTTTGTTCACAACAACACAAAAGCTGACTAAAACACTGCCCATCAACTGATGAATGGCTAAATAAAAATTGTGTGGTGTATGTGTGTGTGTAAAACGTAGTATTATTCAGAGCTAAAGAATAATGAAATCCTGTCATTTGCAGTGAAATAGATGAAATTAGAGGACATAAAGTTAGTGAAATAAACAAGACCAGAAAGACAACTACCACATGTTCTCTCTCATATGTGAAAAGGAAAAAGGAAAAATAAATAAATAAATAAGCTTATATATACATAAGTAGAAGAAGGATTACTAGGGACTGAATATTGGGGAGTGGAGATAAAAGTAGAAGAAAGATCAATTCTTAATATATGTGTATATGAGCATATCAAAATGAATCAAAAAGCATATCAAATTTAATCTGTACAACAAAAATAAGAGAAATGACACCAAAAGAAATATATCATTTAAAAAGACTATTGATAATTGTTGTGGTTTAGATATGTTATTTCCCAAAAGCTTACCTGTGAGACAATGTAAGAAGATTTGGAGAAGAAATGATTGGGTTACAGCTTTAACCTAATCAGTGAATTAATCCATGGGATTAACGGAATGGTAACTGGAGTCAGGTGGGGTGTGGCTGTAAGAAGTGGTTCATTGGGGGCATGGGTAAGGGGTCTATATTTTGTATATGGAAAGTGGAGTCTCTCTCTGCTCTTTGATCACTATGTGAGCTGTTTCCTTCTGCCGTAGTCTTCTGCCATGATGCTCTGCCTCACCTTAAACCCAAGGAATAGAGTCAGCCTCCCAAGGACTAAAACCTCTGAAATCATGAGCTCTCAAATAAACTTTTCCTCCTCTGCAATTTTTCTTGTTGGGTCTTTTAGTACCAATAATTAAAAAGCTGACTAAAACAGTAATATTAGTTTTATTAGAAAAAAATAGTAGAAAATGTATTGCTCATAGGTAATTTCAGCCCCTATCATCTCAAGGGTGAATTCAATAAAATTATGGAATAAATAGAACCATTTTTATGAAGCTAGCATAAGCCTGATGCTAGTCTTGATAAAACATTATAAGAAAAAATTTCAGATTAATATATCTTATGAATAGACATGAAAAAAATATTCTATAAAATATTGACAAACCAAGTCCTACAATACCTAGAAAGTATATATTAAAAATCCACTTAACATTCAAGATTTAGTCAATATAATTTAACATTTTTACTGAATAATGAAAAATTAACATGATTATTCAACAATCTTGAATAAAGATTAGACAGACATTCTCAGAGAACTATGAATAGAAGGAAAAATCAACAATCTAATAAAGTGTATCTATGCAAAATCGATAGTTAACAACACAGAATTTACTGTGAAACATTAAATACGTTCTATTTAACACTTAAAGCAAGGCCAAAAGTCTTTCATCAAATGCCAACTATTTAATTTATAATTTATTAATAATTTTATTTCTGGATACTGAAGTTCCTGATGCCAAAGTACATTTTCTAGTATATGTCTGAATTCTACAAGAAAGCCAATTTATTCTTCATATAAAACATAATGGTGAATTAGCATCTGCATATCAGAGAAAAGATTAGGTCTTTGGCTTTGGTGGATTGGTTTATTTCACTTAGCATGACATTCTCCAGCTCCATCCATTTACCCGAAAGTGCCATAATTTTATTCTTCTTTAAGGGCAAGTAATACTCCATTATGTATATATACTGCATTTTCTTTATGCATTCTCAGTGGAAGGACATGGAGTTTAGTCCATAATTTAGTTATTTTAAATTGAGTTACTATAAATATTGATGTGGCTGTGTCACTGTAGTATACTGATTTTAAGTGCTTTGGGTATAAAGCAAGGAATGGGATAGGTGGGTCAAATGGTGTGTCCATTCCAAGGTTTCTGAGGAATCTCCATATTGCTTTCCAGAGTGGTTGCATCAATTTGCATTTCCACCAGCAGTGTATGAGTATACATTTCTCCACACATCCTTGTCAACATTTATTATTGCTTATATTCTTGGTAATTTCCATTCTAGCTGGAGTGTGATGAAATCTTAGAGTAGTTTTGATTTGAATTTTCCTAATTGCTAGAGATGTTGAACATTTTTTTATATATTTGTTAACTGTTTGTACTTCTTCTGTGAAGTGTTTGTTCAGTTCCTTAGCACAATTATTGTTAGGGTTATTTGCTTTTTTGGTATTGAGTTTTTTGTTTATTCTGGAGATTACTGCTCTATCTGAGATGCACATGGTAAAGATTTTCTCCCATCCTGTAGGCTCTCTATTCACATTATTAATTGTTTTCTTTGCTGAGAAAAAAATTAGTTTGAATCCATTCCATTTATTGATTCTCAATTTTACTTCTTTTGTTTATTAAGAAAGTCAATTCCTAAACCGACATGGTGAAGATTTGGGCCTACATTTCCTTCTGTTAGGCACAGGATTTCTGTTCTAGTGCCTAAGTCTTTGATCTGCTTTTTTTTTAAATTTTTATTGTTGGTTGTTCAAAACATTACATAGTTCTTGATATATCATATTTCACACTTTGATTCAAGTGGGATATGAACTCCCATTTTTACCCCGTATACAGATTGCAGAATCACATCAGTTACACATCCATTGATTTACATATTGCCATACTAGTATCTGTTGTATTCTGCTGCCTTTCCTATCCTCTACTATCCCCCCTACCCCCATCCCCTCTTCTATCTCTATCCCCTCTACTGTAATTCATTTCTCCACCTTATATTTTTTCCCTTTCCCCTCACTTCCTCTTGTATGTAATTTTGTATACCCCTGAGGGTCTCCTTCCATTTCCATGCAATTTCCCTTCTCTCTCCCTTTCCCTCCCACCTCTCATCCCTGTTTAATGTTAATCTTCTCATGCTCTTCGTCCCTACTCTGTTCTTAGCTACTCTCCTTATATCAAAGAAGACATTTGGCATTTGTTTTTAAGGGATTGGCTAGCTTCATTTAGCATAATCTGCTCTAATGCCATCCATTTCCCTGCAAATTCTATGATTTTGTCATTTTTTAATGCAGAGTAATACTCCGTTGTGTATAAATGCCACATTTTTTTATCCATTCGTCTATTGAAGGGCATCTAGGTTGGTTCCACAGTCTTGCTATTGTGAATTGTGCTGCTATGAACATGGATGTAGCAGTGTCCCTGTAGTATGCTCTTTTTAGGTCTTTAGGGAATAGACCGAGAAGGGGAATAGCTGGGTCAAATGGTGGTTCCATTCCCAACTTTCCAAGAAATCTCCATACTGCTTTCCAAAATGGCTGCGCCAATTTGCAGTCCCACCAGCAATGTACAAGTGTACCCTTTTCCCCACATCCTCGCCAGCACTTGTTGTTGTTTGACTTCCTAATGGCTGCCAATCTTACTGGGGTGAGATGGTATCTTAGGGTGGTATTGATTTGCATTTCTCTGACTGCTAGAGATGGTGAGCATTTTTTCATGTACTTGTTGATTGATTGTATGTCCTCCTCTGAGAAATGTCTGTTCAGGTCCTTGGCCCATTTGTTGATTGGGTTATTTGTTATTTTCTTGTCTAATTTTTTGAGTTCTTTGTATACTCTGGATATTAGGGCTCTGTCTGAAG
Organism: Callospermophilus lateralis; assembly: GCF_048772815.1. NCBI lineage: Eukaryota > Metazoa > Chordata > Mammalia > Rodentia > Sciuridae > Callospermophilus > Callospermophilus lateralis. The sequence goes on along the minus strand of NW_027514663.1, from coordinate 710,551 downwards.
TGTGAGGAGTAAAGATTTGTTCCCAGGATGTAGGCTCCCTATTTACCTCTCTTATTGTTTCTTTTGCTGAGAAAAAAACTTTTTAGTTTGAGTAAGTCCCATTTGTTTATTCTTGTATTTAATTCTTGTGCTATGGGTGTCCTATTGAGGAATTTGGAGCCCGACCCCACAGTATGTAGATCGTAGCCAACTTTTTCTTCAATCAGACGCCGTGTCTCTGATTTGATATCAAGTTCCTTGATCCACTTTGAGTTAACTTTTGTGCATGGCGAGAGAAAGGGATTCAGTTTCATTTTGTTGCATATGGATTTCCAGTTTTCCCAGCACCATTTGTTGAAGATGCCATCCTTCCTCCATTGCATGCTTTTAGCCCCTTTATCAAATATAAGATAGTTGTAGTTTTGTTGATTGGTTTCTGTGTCCTCTATTCTGTACCATTGGTCCACCCGCCTGTTTTGGTACCAGTACCATGCTGTTTTTGTTACTATTGCTCTGTAGTATAGTTTGAAGTCTGGTATCGCTATACCGCCTGATTCACACTTCCTGCTAACATTGTTTTTGCTATTCTGGGTCTTTTATTTTTCCATATGAATTTCATGATTGCTTTATCTATTTCTACAAGAAATGCCGTTGGGATTTTGATTGGCATTGCATTAAACTATAGAGAACTTTGGGTAATATCGCCATTTTGATGATGTTAGTTCTACCTATCCATGAACAGGGTATATTTTTCCATCTTCTAAGATCTTCTTCTATTTCTCTCTTTAGGGTTCTGTAGTTTTCATTGTATAAGTCTTTCACCTCTTTTGTTAGGTTGATTCCCAAGTATTTTATTTTTTTTTTTTGAGGATATTGTGAATGAAGTGGTTGTCCTCATTTCCATTTCAGAGGATTTGTCGCTGATATACAGGAATGCCTTTGATTTATGCGTGTTGATTTTATATCCTGCCACTTTGCTGAATTCATTTATTAGCTCTAATAGTTTCTTTGTAGTCTCTTTTGGGTCTGCTAGGTATAGAATCATGTCATCTGCAAATAGTAATAATTTGAGTTCTTCTTTTCCTTTTTTGAGTTGAGTTTTATGCAGGGTGATAGATAGGAGTATAACTTCACTTTGCTGCATATGGTTTTCCAGTGTTTCCAGAACCATTCGTTGAAGTGGCTATCTTTTATCCAATGTATGTTTTTGGTTCCCTTGTATAATATGAAATAACTGTACTTATGTGGATTTGTTTATCTAGTTTCAATTCTTTACCAATTGTCTATGTATCTGTTTTGATGTCAATAACACACTGTTTTTGTTTTTATGGCACTGGTATTCTGATGTCTTCTGCTTCACTCTTGCTAAGGATTGCTTTGGCTATTCTGGGTCTCTTATCTTTTCAAATGAATTTTATGATTGCTTTTCTAATGGGGGGCTAGGGAAGAATAGAGGTACTTTGGATTAGACAGAAGGGAGTGTTGGGAGGGGAGGGAGTATGGAGGCAGAAAGGACAATAGAATGAATCTGACATTATGACCCTATGTGCATATATGATTACATGACTGGTGACTGGTGTAAGGCTACATATGTACAACCAGAAAAATGAGAATTTATACTCCATTTATGTATGATGTTTATAAATGTGTTCTATAACTACTTAAATAAAAATAAAGAAGGACTTCACTTTAATAAAAAAAAATTGCCAAGTTCATCAAAAACAAGGAAATTCTGAGACTGTCATGAACAAAGAGACACAACAATCAAATATAATGTTATGGATAGGATGCTGGGACAGTAAAAGTACATCATGTAAAATCAGGAAATCTGAAAAATGTATAAACTGTATTTAATGACAATGTATCATTTTTTATTCATTAATTATGACAAAGTTTTCATAAATATGTTTATAAGGAAAAGTAAATACAGCTACAAATATGGGAAACTTCCTATTAACTTGTCAATTTTCTGTAAAGTTAAACTGTTCTAAAAAATACAGTTGATTTTAAGGTGAATATATGCATGTATGCATACATGAATATATGCATATCTATGAAGGGTAATGAAGCAACTCCAGGAATCAGCTCATGATTTGGACACTCAGGACTGGAGTGGAAGGAGTCAGGTCTATAGTACTGTCTTCCCTTTACAGTTCTGCCTTTGATTTGACTCAGCTCCTTCATCTTCCAGACTTTGTGTCTTTCAGTTCCACATTTCAAATTCCTCAAAGAGAAAAGTGCACTTCTTCATCCTGGTTCAAAGCCAGGATCTATTAAACATGCACTGAGATCTGTGTTAGAATCATGGTACCCATACCCAATCCTGTTTGGATGACCATTTTCATATGGGTCAGTAAGGTCCCTTTAAGCCCTGGGCTGCTGAGAAGATGATGTTAGAAAAGAGGCTTAACTGAGAATTCCAGTCTCTTAAAACTTATGGCAAGATATTTCAAAACAAAGGCACATCCTTGTCATTTGCATTTGCCATTATTCTGTGCTGGAAAAGCTTCTGTGCTAATTGGGGATTTTACAAGAATTTATAAAGACTTAAAAAAGTGTTTTCTACAAAAATATATCATGAACTTAATTTTTTACATAAACTTTTTCTGGCCAAATGAAAAATTCTATTTTCTCTTCTCTGTAAGAAAACTAAATATTTGTCTTGCATCCCAATGTGTAAAGAACAGTATATAGTCTGTCACTCCTTAAAATAGATGTTATTAATCTAATCCAGAACAAATCAGAGGATAATTATTAAAAATTTTAAAAGATTCACATATATTCTAGAGACAAGTTTATGTTCTCAATGCAGTATCTTACTTTCTATTTTTTAACTTCTAAGTCCCAGACTATAACAAGGTTTAAATCATTTTTCTGAAAAATTGTATCAGCATAATTTATGTTCAATATATTAGATTCAATTTATAATCCAGTTCATATAACTGTTTATCATAAAGCTTATATATTAGGTAATTCTAAATAATTAACTGCAGGTGTATGAGTCCTACAACATTATCTAGAAGTTTCCCCTATATGTCTGAGAGAATCACTCATTATTGTTAAATATGTTGTTGCTGTTCATCACAGTAGCCCATGTTAAAAATATCTGAACCATAAGTCAATAATGTGCCTGAAATCATCTGAAATTTTGATTGAAGGGTTATATAGTGGATCCCCTGATCAGTGGTTTGACTTTTCATAGTTCCAGATACCCAACATTAACCAAGGTCTGAATATATTATATGGAAAATTCCTGAAATAACCAATTCATAAGTTTTAAAATACATGGCCTTCTGAGTAGATTGATACAATCTTATGCTGTTCTGTCTGACCAAGACATGAGTTACACTGATATCTTGTATATATGTTTACTACCTCTCAGTTATCCAATTGACTGTTAGGAAGATGATGCTTTTGCTCCAGGAATAATTAATATATTCAACAATGTCATGAAATATGTAGAATAGATTTTTTTAAAAACACATATAGGATTATGTACTAATCACATTTTCAGGCATCAATTGGGGATCTTGAAATATATTCCTTTCAAAAGAGGATTATTTGTTTTGAAACCCTGCTTATTTTCTTTGTCCACAACATCTTTATATATGTAAAATGTCTCTCCTTCTTATAACAGGTTTTAATGCGACCCAAGTTTAAACTCTAGATGATGATTGCCCATTTCTTTAGTAAGTTGCATATACTATGCAATGGTCATTTTTCCTTTTTAAATTAATTTCTTAAACTCATATTTATTGAGAAGCTTCTTTGTTCCAGATAGAAAGGCTGAGTTGAACAAGATAGGCTGCTTTATACTTCCAAGGCTCTTATATTTTAGGGTAGGAGAGATAATAAGCATGAAAGTTGTTCACATTAACCAGGTAAATTTGGTAAGGATAAAAGTAAGTTTAGGTACAAACTCAGAAGTTACCGTTTTTCATGTTAAGCTATTTGTCATCCCAATGGCTAAATATATATAAATATATATATTTATATATATATATATATATATATATTATAACCATAACATGTATATACAAGCAATTTGATATACATACTTAGAAATCATGAAAAAAGTAAAAAAATAGAGAAAACATATAGATATTTAGTGTTTTATAACTCAGAAGAAAATTTCAAGGAGATATTATATAGACAAGTTGTAGTATGCCAACACTTAGAGATCTAACACAGAAAATGTCTAAGGCAAAGAAGAATAAAATGTAGAAAGAACTCATAGGGAGGTTCAGATCAGATTCTATCAGGTACATTCTGAAAATTCATTTAGCAAATTCTGTGTACTACAATAAATGAAAGACAAAACTTAATAATGTTCACTTCCATAAGAAGTAAATAACACTACAAGAACTAGAAAGATTTATTATCTATTCAAAATGAGAATAACTTTATTCTTAGAAAATATGACTCACATGATTATTTTGCATAAAGCTGGATTTCAGGTATTACTTTTGTGAACATTGCTTTATCCAAAAAAGTTCTTCTTAATGGAATGTTCTTGATTTTGACTTTCTTATAACTCTACATTTAGGGGTCAAAAGTGTTCTCTCATTGTAACAGTTATACATATTCAAAATGCTCATACATATTCAAGTGCTCCAGATCTTTTTGCTTACAACAAAGAATTTCTGAAAGGATAAGGATGGATCTTTCTTCTGCCACCTGCTTTGAATGTCACTCCATTTAGGTTTCGTTTATACAAACCCTATCAATTATAGAATGTACTCCAAAGCATGTTAATCACAGGTCAAATTATGACAGTTTTATGACTAAAAAGGGACACCAAAAATTTCCTTTCATAATGCTTGGAAATAAGTTTAGAGGCAGGCAGGATATTTGAAGGGATTTAGTTCTGTGTTGTGATTGATTTTTAAGACAGTTTGCTTTATTCTTTCAGAATTCAAATACATTATGTTGTATTTCCAACTTGAGAGAGAGTAGAAAAAGAGTTTTAATGGTAAAAGTAAATGTCTGTTTCTTGCCCAAGAAGGCATTGGATCCTTTATCTCTGTAATTTTTCCCTCAAATCCTTGAATAAGCCTTTCCTCAACACAGGTTACTTACTTGCTTTTCTGATTTTATATCTGTCATATCTAGTTTTACATTACAATATTTGCTAAAGAGAAACCTCAGAGTGAATTTTGCTCTCCCCAAGTTCATATGTTGCTGCTTTAACCCACAATGTGATTGTATTTGAAAATAGGAGAACTGATTATGATTAATTAAATTTTAAATATGGGGCACTAGCCTGACAGGATTGGTATCCTATAAAGAAGAGACAGTAGAGATTCTTTCTCTTTCCATGCTCACATAGAGAAGACACCATGTAAGGACAAATTGAGAAGTTGGCTGTCTGCAAGGGACCCTTTCAGAAACTCAATCTGCCAACATCTTAATCTGGAACGTTTAGCACAGAAAACTGTGAGACTGATACAAGACCAAAAAAAAAAAAAAAAAAAAAAAAAAAAGAAGATGGAATGATTGGAGTCAAATGTATTCTGGTTTAGGAGATGGAACTAGAGATAAAAGTATTCCTAGTGTTCCTACCAAGTTCTTTCTAATCTTTTAAATAAAACTTTAAAATGCTACAGAAAAAAATACTATTGTAAAAAATCAGTACTATGTTAAGATACTTAAGAGATTTTTTTATACCAGCCATTCATGTATATTTATTTTTGTTTTATGATTTTCACATATCACGAGTGATGGTTGATTCAGATGGATTTTAGCAACTTCAAAGGAAATAAAATTTATTTTTCAAGGAGAAATATTTACAATCTTGAGAATATGTTAAATGGTTAGATTTTTGTTTCTAAAAATAAATACACCTGAGAATTTCCAAATAAGTTCAATCAATACTAAGATATTAAGAAAATTATAAAATTGCAAAATTGAATATAAGCAATTATTAACAAAAGAGTAACACATAAAAGTCAAAAAGGAAAGAATAAGGTTCTTGGACTACAGACCAATGAATTAGGACAAAAGGAGGACAAATGGTGATGTGACTAGCTAGGGAGCATTTGTACATCATTCAGGGCTATATTTAAGTAAAGCAAAGATATGTTGTTGTTAAGCTTCTTGGAATCCAACCCCAGACTCACTATTTGTGGGTATCTTCAGGTATAAAATTTCAAATGGTAACTCTTTATTCAGGAATACAACTTTAATTTCAATACTGCACAGCTACTTGTTTATTAATATTATTTGGACTCTGACAAGTTTTCAGACATTTGTTTGGATATTGAAGATACAAATCTCAAAACAAAGTAAGATCCATTCTTATACATAAGTAAATCAAAGAGTAGTAGAAACAACAGACAATTATAATACATGATGATAGAAGCAAGCAAAGTAGTTATGAAGGAATATCGTAACAAGTAAGGAAAAACATGAGAGAATTCTTACTTTCAATCTGGAAATGAGTATATTTAAATTCAAATGAAGGAATTAGAATGTCACTTAATATTAATGAAGTACAGATATCCAATGACCTACAAACGTTACTTGATCATTAGCCTTCTTTGGAAGGAGACTCTTGTGAGCACCTTCATCCATGGCCATGGAACAGTTCATGAATGTTGTGTGTCAATATAAAAACAGTCATGGAAAAACCTTTAAATGATTTCTAGAAAGATAGTGCTATGACAAGTTTTGTGTCTTAAATAAATCTTTTAGATATCACTCTGGCAGGAAGGAATTGTATAGTATAGGTCTATAAGTGGTGATGAGTTGGAAAGCTATTGCAGTAATACAATTATGGGTTTAGAAAGGCAAAAATTTAACTTTCATTAGTAAATTAGAAATCAAGGGAAAATGGAAAAATATTTAAATGGGCAATGTATCAGGATATTGAGACCAAATGGAAATAAGTTAAAGAGTATGGTAGATTTTAAAAAGAGTGTCTGATAGAAAGAAATTAGTTAACACAGGTATCTGAAGCTGGTAACTAAGAGGCAAACAGTGCCTCTTGCCAGGTGAAGAACACAGAAAGAACAGATGTGGATATTGGGGTTAAAATGAATTGAGACTTTTTTTTTTTTGAAGAGGTCAAGTTACAGACAAACAAAAACATCAAGTTGGCCTTGCACACATTATCTGGGCCCAAATTAAAATCTCTGCCTTGTGTATGAATAATAATGAAGAGCAGAATTAGATTCCTTTTTATGTGCTAAGTCATGGAGAGAGTAGTTTTGAGGCTTCTGGTTCTACACAAAGGAACACAATGGGTAGAAACCAAAGCAGATATCCAATATTATGGAGAAAACCAAAATAAAGCTACAGAAAAGAATAAGAAATGTATGAAGATCCCACTATTTGGGCAACCCAAATCCCAGGAATTGCATTTGTGTATAAAATAGTTCCAATCTTATAAACTGAAAGGAAAACAGTGGGAAAAAACTAAAACTATTACTCTTAGGGGGACAGTCTGATAAAAGAGTGAGAAGTTTGTTCTTATTTATCACTTCAGAGACACTTTCCACAGTTTTTTGCCCTTTTCTGTGCTCCATGAAGCTAATGTGTTTTATTACATTGCTCGGAATGCTTTTCTTCTTGACTTCTAATACATAATATAAAGCACTGGCAGGAGATTGATAGAATGGAGAAAAAGGTTGGAGGAATTATTTTAATGTTTATCTCTCCATCACTCTGTTTTAGTGGCTTCACTTTTCTGCTTGTGGCCATTTGGATCATTTTCATCCAATTTAAAACTCTCTCTGGGTTCCATTTAACACCTTCTCTTCTGTGTTAAAGTGTATAAGTGACTGACTCTATTTCTAGGTAATGGATACACAATCTTCCCTTATTAGTTGACTTAATTTTACCCAGAACTTTGTACCTAGACTCTTCATTAAACTCTCTTTAATTTTCATAGAATTTGGTACTATGAGTACATTCATCTCTTAATCAGATTTGCACTGTTTTGACCAAAATACTCAACAAGAACAACTTAGAAGAGAAAAAGTTTACTTGCATCTCATGATTTCAGAGATCTCAGGCCATAGACAGCCGACTCCATTGTTCTGGTCTCAGGTTGAGAGAACACCTCATGGTAGAAGAACCCAGTGGAGGAAAGCTGCTCTGTTCATGTCAGGGTGAGGAAGCAGACAAGTAATGAGGGAACACATGGAAGACACACACTTATTGGGCAGGCCCTCAGTGACTCACCTCCTCCAGGCACACACAAACTGCCTAAAATTAATATCTGGTTCATTCAATATAGGATTACTGGATTAGATTAGAGCTCTAATAATTCAATCATTGCATTTTGACGGTTCTTGCATTAATCCAGGAGATTTTGGAGGGCACATTATATCCAAACTATAATAGTCTAGGAAAAAGAAACTTAAAATAAGATTATAGAATTTGGTAGATCATATATTTTATTAATTCACAGAAAGCCTCTCTGCTTTAGGAAAAAAAAATACAGTAACAATCCATGGCATTGATATCATGATTGTAGAAGTCATTCACAATAGTGGCCTGGCGTGATACGGAGACAAAGGGTAAAGATTTAGTAAAACAGTGGTTGCAGTGCTTAGACATATGATATCAATAGCAATTGTGAAAGTTGTTGGATTGGAAGTTTCTACTAGAAACCTATAAAACAAAGTACCAAAGTATAAAATTAATGCTTTCAATTAACAAATTCAATGAATTCAATTATCTAAGAAACACTAGAAAGCCTCTGACAATTTTAGAATGACCCTTATCTGATGTAGCTCAAAGGGTAGATACACTTGAAGAATAAACTTAGAACATTATGCTTGTAGAGTTGAAGCACCAAATCCAGTCATTCTTCAATATTGATGGGTAATTGTTTCCAAGACTTCCATGGACCAAACTCTGCCAATGCTCAAGTTCCTTAAATAACATAGTCTATAATTTTTATATAAAATATATCCCCTCCCAAATACTTTAAATCATCTCTAGACTACATATAATCTAATAAAATGCAAATGATCTCTAAATTTTAATTTTGGGGAACAGGATTTATCTCAGGGTGCTTAACCACTGAGCCACATCCCTAGACTTTTTTATATTTATTTAGAGACAAGAGTCTCACTGAGTTGCTTAGGGCCTTGCTAAGTTGCTGAGGCTGACTTTGAATTTGTGATCCTCCTGCCTCAGCCTCCCGAGCCATTGGGATTAGAGGTGAGTGCCACTGTGCCTAGCTAAATATTTATTATTCTGTATTATTTAGGAGATAATCACTGGGAAATAAGTCCACACTGTTCAATACATACATAAGATTTTACTGAGTACTTTGTTTACTCAGTTGATTCAATACTCTGATGTCCAACCCACGAATATAGAAGGCCAATCATAAACACAGTTATCTTACAAAAGAAGGGATAATGATAGAAACAAATTGGAAACAATTTCCACTAATGGGAACTTTTAAATAGACACAGATAATAATGATAGTATTGAAAACATTAATACCTCAGGAACCTTCTTCTTGAGAGTAGAAAGAGCATCTTCCTGTCCTCACCCAACAAGCATCATCTTCTCAAGCACAAAAAGTTTTATGGACTTCATGTGGGTCTTTGTCTCACAAGGGGCCGCTTATTCTCCTGAGGATGAATCACCAACCCTCATTACCTCCAGACTCATGGTAGAAGAGCCCAGTGGAGGAAAGCTAAATCACGATGAGAAATTACACACCACAGAGTTGCAGGATTTGATGGTCTCTGCCAGCAGAAATCAGAAAAGCATAATGGCGAATGGATTCTGAGGGTAAGAAGCAAAGAAGGACTGAGTTTAACATGATTGTCAACATAACTACATTCCCTCACCATGCAGAATTTATTATGTCAGTCTAGTTATGTGGCTACAGAAGTATAGGACTCATCAAAAGAAAATTATGAACAAGTTAAAAGCCAGGAATGAGTTTAAAATCACTTTCAAGTAAAGCAAGTGATTATAGAACAAAGTTAAATCTCCATGCTATTATGTATGGAACATGGTCAAATAAAACCCAAAGAATCATCAAGCTTTCCAAATTTTATCCTAATAATTTTAATATTCATTGACATCAATCAGATATTTAAACTGAATGTTTTAATTAAGTTAATGTCATAGTCAAGAGTAAGGGAAAAATAGTGATCTGCTTTTTAAAATACCATGATTCCTCAAGCACACATGTGTCAAATTTCATCTGTAATGATAAACACAATTTGCAGTAGGCACTTTCCTACATTAAAGATGATGCTTTTCTCTAAGCTTAAAGTGATATTTAATCCTTTGCAATTAGTCAAAAACTAAAAAATCCCAGGACACAAAGAGTCTATGGCCTAGACAGAAAATTATTATTCTGCTTCTTGATTGTCAACTAAATTTAAACAATTTAGAACAATTAAAGATGAAACAAAACATAAAAAACTATAAAATACTATCATAGCGCTTTTGCTTTGGTTTATGGTATGAAAATTTTTTTGTTTATCTATGTGAATATGTACTTCATACATCTGATGGAGTAGGATATATTTTTTTAGTTCCAAAGGGAAAAAACATTGTTGATCCCTTTGTAACTCATTTTGAGGAAGATATGATTAGCATCGATGATAGATAATAACAACTGTAGTTACCTCATTCAAGGTGATCTCAATGAATATGCCTTTCTTCACACATTATTAAAAATATTAACAAGCCCACTGACAAAAATTATGGTTCAATTTTTATCAATTGGAAATGTGCTTTAGTGTAATATTCTATTATAATAATGTTTAACACCTTTCTGGTTAAGGTGAATGCCCATAATTTTGTGACTTCCAGAAAGTCATTAACACTAAACACTTATTTCCCAATTTTTCCCACAGATATCACTGATAATGAATTGCACAACAACTAGTCATGTTCCTTTAAAACATTCTGTATGAAATGAAAATTAACCAAAAAAACCTGTATGAGTCATAGCACATTACATCAATTGAAGCAAAAGAAAGCTATTTACCAATATATTATTATTCTCTAAACTCCAGAGATTATTCTAAGATAAAAGTAATAAAAGAAATTGTTGAAGTTGCAAATAGAATTAACATAAGCTATTACAAATTCAGTAAAGCTTATTTGTGTACATCAGAAATATTTTGGATTGTATCACTAAGTAGATTGAAATCATTAAATATTTTCTCACATAGTATTAACATAAGCTTTATCTGCTTTACTTTCTTTTTTATTTTCAGAGTTTTTCTTCATGCTCATTAAGATATAGATCACTTGTATCACACAATCTTCTCTTCTGATTTAGGTGAACATTATACAGAAATACAAAGTAGTATTTCTGAATAGAGTCTATTCCAGGGAGAATCTTCCCTACAACTTCTACTTGTATTCTTGTATAATTCTTTCTCCAAACTTGAACATGTGTCACTTCCTAAGGAGTGTTATTGATTATTCCTTATCAATTGTTTACTGAAAAAATGAACCATTTTTATCTTTTATGATACCTTCAAATAATGAGTACTTTTTATCTACAATATGCTCTCTTAAACACTAGTCTATGGCATCTCTCCCTGATGATGAAATTGAAACTTAGACAAGAAGAAAGTGAGAGAGTTTACAATAGGGGAGGGACATTAAAGAAATTTCCTCTGCATTGGTAACATTCTATTTATTCATGTGTAGTGAGAAGGCTCATTTTAATTATCTTTATTTTTCAAGCACATATAATGTATGTTTTCTCATCTATGGTGTCACATCAAAGAATTAAAGATGTAAGAAAATACAAAAAGAATGTGTACGTACTGTTCAATATTTTCCACAGAAAAATTCTAAGCCTTGAGTTATTTCTCACTTCCCTATGTATTCAGAAGGTAAAGGAATATCTGGTTTCTGGTACAAGCTCTGACCTTTATTGTGTGACTATGACAGATCACTTCTATCCTTGAGTTTCATGTTCTCTATCCATATAATTAAAAGATTAGAGCCTATGATGTTAAAATCCCTCATAGCTGTTCTGCCCTTGATTTCAGATGCACACTGCTGACAACCGTTGTTGCCGCGTGATAGCCAGCAGGCAGCGATTCCTCTGGTTCCATCAGCAAAGCAGAAGCTTTTAGTCTTCTGAAACAATTAACAGCAGTAGTGGGAATTACAGACAAACATTGTAATGTCTCTTGATTTCCTGTAGAAAATGTTTACTGAAGGCAATATGTTATTGACTCAAAAGTAATAAGGAGTAGCAAAAGTATTTTAAATTAGGGTATTCTGTGATATAAAATAATGCAATATAGAATTCTGTAATTTTGGATAGGATAAATGAATGAATTCAATTTAAAAAGAATAATTTACTCAAAAATATAAACAATGCTTTTGGCTTATATGAAATATTTCTATATGAATATTACTAAGGTTTTTGATAATTTTTATTCACTCCAAAAATGAAATAGAGAAGCAAGAGTAATATTTTGGAAGCAATCACTTTGGAACAAACCTAGAATTAAAATAATATATTCTTGAATTTATATAACAGAGAATTTATACTTCATGTATCATGAAATAGGAAATCAATAAATGAGTAAAATGAGACAATGATAATAATGATAAAAATCTCTACAAGGGAAATAAGAAAATTCTTGAGGACTGAGGTTGTGGCTCAGTGGTAGAGCACTCACCTAGCATGTGCGATGCCCTGGGTTTGATCCTCAGCACAACATAAGAATAAACAAACAAAATAAAGGTATTTGTCCACTGACAACTAAACAAAAAGAAAAAAAATGAAAATTTTGAACAGTAGTAGCAAGCAAAATGAGATAGAATGTTAAAAGTGAAATACAGCAAAGATTAGAAAGAATGCCATAAATAATTCATAGAATAAGAAAAACTGCAATGACTCAGGAAGTTTATTATTGTAAATAACAGACATTATATGTTTTCCTTAAATTGGCTGCTGAATCTAAAACAATTGATAAGAAAAATAATAGGAATAATAAGAAAAGTTGAATAGAGAAATATGTCAATCATTCTATCAAAATAGATAGAAGAAAGGACCAACGTTATTCTTCTAAAGTTTTATGGTGTCTTTCCAAAACAGCCTGGAAATGACAGTGAAAGACACATCAAAGCCAGTGAGCTCCTGGTTTCAGTGACAAGAATGGGATCCCAGGCAGAGGAATGTGTGAATAGTAGGTTTTAAAACACTGGCCAAAGTAAGAGTGATTGGCATAATAAGTCGTAGCCGTGTCTATGACAAAATTACTTTATTTCTTCAGATGTATATGAGGATGGCTGACAGAAATCAGGGCTCCAAATAATTAAAAATATAAGTAGTCTATCAAATGGTTACATGAATCATGTAAGTGACATTTCTAGTTCTACTAGCCATAAAACTGACTTGAATTACTATAAGATGGATTTAAAGATTTATACTCAGTTCTCAAATCCAAGCCAGTTAGAGATCAAGAGCTTCTTCCAATTTAGGCTATACTAAAGATGGAACCCAGGGACCCATGCATGCTAAATACATGCTCTATCACTGAGCAATACCTCTACCTCTCCTAGAGCTCGCTTTCTGAACCATCTTGTTTCAGGGAGGAAAAGTCAATTATTTTTAAAAAGACAAATATGTGTATTCATTTAATAAAATGCAAAGCATGGTCTAGGTCTACAAGGATCTCCCAGGTTTACCTGATAACACAAGGATCTGACTCTTTCCTTGTCTTAATTACTCTGCAACTTTGCAGAAAGAGAAATTTCTTATAGAGCAACCAACAGTTTGTCAATAATTGTTTTTAAGTGCAAGTGAAAATTTTCAATTAAAAATATAATTGATGTCCGCCCCATGGAAGAGATCAGCTTTGTATTTAGTTGCAAAATTTTTTAACATCTGATTATCTTTATATGTGTACATTCTTTGTTTTTTTTTTCCCTTTGAACTGGTATTTAATTTGTGCTAGTTCTCTCTTAATGGACAAATGTTCAATATGTATTTTTCTGACAGGGAAAATATTCCCTTAAGATATTTTAACATTTTGGAGTTTATTCACTGAGATACTAAAAATAATCTCCTGACCAAGAACTACTATTAGTGAAGTGTTACTCATGATAACTTAAGCCTCAAAATATTTTCTTGTTAGTATCCAAAGAGGAGCAATAAATACCAAGCAAAAATAAACTTTAACTTTCTAACTATTTCTTTAGAATTTTGTTTCTTCTTTACTGATTTCAGGTGGTGCTTTGTTGTGTTTTCAGGTTCATTACAGGTATAGTAAGTTTTCTCCTGACTGAGAATTTGGTTTTATGGTATGGTACTATGTGATCTCTGGAGATAAGTGTTAGGGAAAATATTATTTGTTCTAAGAAATGCAGTAGAGAATTTGTCCTTTAGTCCTTTAGATTTGTGCATCTATTTGTCTGTTTTGTACTAAAATCAATTAAGAATTTTATGTTAATTGAGAAAGAGGAAATGTCTTTGAAATATGAAGTGGATGCTTCTGTGTCTGTTTTTGTTTTTTAACATATTACTTAAATGTACAGACACAAACTATAGCTCTCAGCTATAGTTTGTGTCTGTACATTTGCAATTTAGAAAGATTTTTACCTTTTAGTGAGACTGAAATACTTTTTCTAATCTTCAGAGAGTTTTAATAAATTTGTATAAAGACTTTTATATTCAAGGAGATATATTCTGATTATTTAATAAAGGCAATTAAGCACTTAATGGAATAGAATTTCCTAAAAGTCTCAGAAAAAATAAAATTGTATTTCTTTTAATTTAAGTGTGCTACCCTTAAAAAATAATTATTCTTTTAGTATAAGAAAGTTATAAAATATTTTGAGAATATAATTTTACATAATCAAGTTTGCTTTTGTAAGTGAAATGTACATGATGAAGTCATTTGATAGTCCGCTAAATTTATGTTGCAGGCAGTTTTCAATTATCCATGTCCAATTTTTTTTTTCTGAGAATTAGAAATCAGCTACTTTATGTATGCATTGCAATTAATATGAATTGATACTGTACTCGCAGGAGTAGTGACACAGAAATAAAAGTATGTATATGTGTATCTTTTAAATGCCAAAGTGTAACATTATCCTGAAGCAGCTGATCTCAGACTTTTTGATCTCAAGACCCTTTTGCATTCTTAAAAATCACTGAGTAAACAGACACTTTCAGAATCTTTTTATATGAGAAACAAAAACTGGATAATTCTTAAACTATTTATTTTGCAAAAATATTCCTTTTTTATTAATTGGAAGAATTAATATTGTTCAAATGTTCATATAAAAAGAGATACAAAGATGTAATAGCATTACTGCCAAAATTCCAATACAATTTTCCACAGAAAAATAAAAATTTCTTTTGAGTCACAAAACATCACAAATAGGAAAAGAAATCTTGAGCAAATAGAACAAAGCCAGAGGTATTATATTATCTGATTTCAAATACTACAAAGTTATAGTAATCAAACGAGACTGGAATAAAAACAGATGCATAAACCAATGGAGCAGGATACAGTGTCTGAAATAAACTCACACATTTATGGTCAATTGTTTTTCAACACCAAGGTGGTAATAACTCAAAATGGGGAGCTATCTCTTTAATAAATGAAAAGTAGATTAGGCAAAATTATAAAATTTGACTCTTATCTCATAATATATACACAAATCAGTGTGTGTGTGTATATATATATATATATATATATATATATACATATACTATATATATCTTATATATATAAAACATTATATAAAATACTATGTATCTATTGTACATGTATATGAGTTTATACATATATAAACTATGTATATAAATATACATACATGTATATATGCATATATAATATATATATGACATGAAATTGTGAAACTACAAGAAGAAAACATAGGAAAAATCTCTATGACATTGATTTGAACATTGATTTGTTGGGTATGACCTCAAAGCACAGGCAAAAATGGATGAATGGCTCTGCATTATCAAACTAAGAGGCTTCTGTACAGCAGTGGAAATAAGAAACAGCTTAAATAAATAACACAGAGATTGGGATAAAATATTTGCAAATTAGACATCTGATAAAAGGCTAATATCCAAGATTTATAATGGACTCAAACAATTCAACAGCAAGGAAACAAATCACTCTATTAAAAATTGGGCACAGGATCTGATAAAACATTTCTCATAAATAGAGACATGAATGGACAACAGATAATGTGAAAAAGTGTTCAAAATCTCTAATTATCAGGGAAATGCAAATTAAGACTACAATGAATTATCACTTTGTACCTGTTAGAATGACTATCAGAAAGATGAAAGATAACAAGTGTTGGCAAGGATGTGGAGTGAAGGGAACCCTTGTTTTTGCTAGTGAGAATATAAATTAGTATAACCCATATGGAAATCAGTTCAGAGTTTCTAAAAAGTTACAAATAGAAATATTATATGGTTCATCAATGTCACTTCTGGTTATACATTCATGGGATTTGAAATCAATATAGATCCAATTGAAATAGAGAAGTAAGAGGTAACTGTACACCAAGTTGGCAGCTAGTCAAATTATGCACAATAGCCAAATTCTGGAATCAAACTAAGAATTCATTCATGAATGAATGGATAGAGGAAGTGTGGCAAGGGAAATTCTTTTTGTAGCAATATGGATAAACCTTAAGTACATTGGGCTAAACAAAATAAACAGGTACAGAAAAACAAAAGCTGCATGATCTCACTTATTTGTGAAATCTGAGTAGTTCTAACTCTTAGAAGCATATGGTAGAATAAATGGTGACCAAAGACTGGGGTTAGGGTGACGGGAAGGGGACAGGCAAAATGTAAGATTAATGTTCTCCTTTCTGTTAAAATTAAATCTGTAGTCTGAGTTTCCTAATGTTTAATAAACATGCTCTTGCTATAATCTAAAACTTTCTTCTGCCCCCATGCACCAAATTTCTCCCACAGAAAAGAAACTGAAGCAAGTAAGGACTAACATTCCCAACATCTGGGTGAAGTGGGATCCAACCTACCTCTTGACTTTTGACTGACAGCAGGATGAGCTGACATCAGACTTTGAAGTCCTCACTTTTGTGGCAACTCTAGATCACCTTGGTCCATACTGATTCCTAACCCTACATTTTTACAAGTATTATGGTTAGGAGGAACTATCCTATCCCACAGAGTTTCAGGAGCTGATCACAAGTCTCCTTCACAGAAACTTGTGTTCCTCTTATTGACATTATTTGCATCTGCATTTCTCCTATAGTGAATAGGTAGTTTGCTAAGGAATGTGACATATCCTGTCCACAGAAGCCAGACAAAGCTGCAGGTAAATTTCTTTTGGGAAAGAAAGCATATGGTGGTCAGCAGGGTGGGCCCGTTTGATAGAATTATTATATACAACATTTAGCTTTTATAATGTCACAGATATCCTCATGAGCTGCAGTTGAGATGTCTAATGCCATTTGATTTTTGTGAAATACTTTTCTTTTGGAATTAACTGTGTTTAGTAGAGATCCCTTTATCTGTATCAATTGGGGCTTTCTTAGTAAAGTTAGTTAAGACTTTTAGTGTCACATTATACCTTTCAGATCAATCTGAGAGATAAATATTGGGGCTAGAAAATCATACTTGGAGATACAGAAACACAGATGAAGCTTGCCTATGCAGGAGGTTAGGAAGATTTGTAAGTCTCTAATAGATTCAGATAAAAGCTTGTGATTCTGACAGTCTCTTTATAATTATCAGGCTTTACTCTCTATGAAACTTGCATTGGTAGCCTCCAGCTTTACTTTCCTTTGGTGGGGGTTTATCTGCTATTTTGGAGGTGATAAATACAAAAGAGGGCTGGGGGTCAGCACCTGATCTAGGAGGTTTATAGAGCAGGGAGTCATTGAGAATCAATTGTAGAGCAGAGCAAGGTTGGCATACGGAGGGATTTGAGTGAAGGTAAAAGAAAGGTAGAGGTAAGGAACCTCAGGCCTACATTTTCAATGGAGAAAATTGTATGTTTTGGAGGATTTGTGGTTAATTCTGAGTGGACTACTAACTACATTATCTAATTTAGGTTGAGGACAGACCTATGCACTTAGCTTAATAAGGTATTTGCTTTTGAGGTCAGACTGGAGGTGGAGGATTTTAAAACTTTTTGGGGAAGTCCTGTGGGATGGACTGGTTAGCCCCCATGTTGGAGAGGTTGGGTGGGGGTGGGGTGGAGATCAAGGCATCCTTTGATTTCTCCCATCACCAGAGTTCCACCAGAGCATGAGAGTGCAACCCCTCCTGCAATCAATGGTGGAGGACCCCTGGGGTCTGGATAAGCCAAAAGGGGAAGGTCTTGGGCAGGGAGCTGAAGTGGCACCCTCTTTCTCCACAAAAAGTCTTAACTGGGCTTCTCCAAAAATCTTCACCATGGCTGATTTTAGGACTGTCAGCAAAAGACTCTCTGCAAAAGAGTTCAGTATAGATAAACTTCCTATTTTTGTGTTGCCCTGTTTTACTTGGCCACTGGCTGTGAAGATATTGGCACTCCAGATGTTGGACACCCCCTTACTAGTTTCTCACAAACATGTATCCAGTATAAGAGTTTGTAAAAATGTGTAAACAAGGCCTCTGGTCTTGAGCTGGGGCTTCATAGAGATGTCTACATTTCTAAGATAAGAAAAGTTACCAATTGGGCTCCATGATTAACAGCTGGCAGGGGGAGGAAAGAAAGGGGGGAAGAAGTTCTTCCCTTCTCAGTTGCTGTACTTGAAGGGTTAACTTGCCCAGAACAGTAAAAGAAAAAGCTGCTTTTATGTGAACTTCTGCAGATTGTGAACTTCTGAGCCCTTCCCCTTACATGCTGGGTTTAAAACTCTGAAACTACCTGAACTCAGGGTTCAGGGGATTGATTGATTACAGCAAAAGCTGTGCCCTCTGAACCTGGCTGCAGCCAAATAAAACTGTTTCCTGCCATCTTTGGTGCCTTGTCTCATCTGTTCCTACAACACAGCCTCTGTGAAAGACAGGAAGGGATCTTGCCTCTCCAAAGCATGAGAAAGGTGGTGTTGCATGTGGCAACAAAATGGCAAAAAGCAGTCTCTGACTCAGAGGTTAAAATATATAAGAAAAGGAAGGAATTGGAATGGATAGGGTTAGAAGGAGGATGCCTCCACACCAATAAAGGACCAGAAACAAGTCATTGCTCTGTCATGTGGCAGTAAGGCAGCAAAAATCTAGCCAGGACTGGGGTCTATTTTGGGTCGTGTACCAGTCACCATTAAACTATAATGGACCTGAAGGGTGTGAAGAGCTTTCTTATTTGAGTATAAGGTGGTGAGGGGTGGGGGAATTGGGAGGGAAAGAGTCAGTCTGGGAATTTAGCTGTGCTAGTTATGGCTGGGGGATTCCTCAGGCCTAGAGAGCCACAGAAGTGCCAGATTATCCATGGTCACTTTTAAGGTCTCATCAGCCGTTTATTTAACATAACTGTTACTAATGTTTGAGTATAAGGTGGAAAGAGAGAGAGAGAGAGAGAGAGAGAGAGAGAGAGAGAGAGAGAGAAATGAAAGGGAAATAAGAAGCGTAGAGGTTCATTAGGACAGGGAGAGATAGAGTGCCCCAAACTCTATCCCAGGATTCAGCACCAAATGAAAGCAACTGACAAAGAATACAAAAAGAAAAAGAAATGGAGACAGACCTCAACAGATCAGCAATGCTTCATCAAGCCATGGAGAGGCACATTTTCAAGGGGAAAATGGCACAGGCTACAGCAAGGGTCTGAGTTTTACAGGATTTAGCAGGGCAGGGTAGGAGGAATTTTGTTGGTCAGTAGTGGGAGGGTGGGAGGGCAGGTAGGGGAACCATTATAGATAAGTGAAGTTCCCTGTGGCCTATTGTCCTTTTCTCCCTGGAGGTTGTTATTTTCCATATCCTTCACCTAGACTTTAATCCTTTCTCCCATGTAGCAAGTCACTTTTATTATTTTCTCAGTATCCCTTCCAGGTCTTCTTGCAAATCATTAAAAAGTTTTATTTTTTGCTTTTTCACACAAATTAATATGTATGACACATACTGTCACAAAGGTATTTGTTTGTTTCTTTGCTTGTCTTTGATCATAAGTCCTGGGGATCTTTCCACATTGGTTCACATGGTTCACATTCTTTGAAGGAGAGTTCAAGTCCCTGAAATTTGATATAACTTCTGTCATAGAAATAAAGAGACCTCTCAGGGGCACCTAAACTAAATATATTGTATGAAAAAATTAAACACCATATAGGCTTTTTATTAGTCTACATGAAAGAGTATATCATACACAACATTAAGTTTTAAATTTCAGTTTCTTCATTTCATTTAGTGGTTACTATTTTATTTAAAATTCAAACTTAAAATTTATTACTATTTTCTTCTCAGTTTTCCATGTTACACTATCTGTAATTAAAATTTCTGCCCCAATTTAAAAATCTTTCAATGATTAAAACAGCAAACTTGACTCATATATGGTAGAAAATTAATTTTAAAATGTATTTAAAATATTTCATTTCACATGGGGAGATTACTTAAGGGAGACATGCAAAGGAAAAACAAGCAATCAAAAAACTTTTTATATTATATATGTTGGTTTCTATTTAAGATTTTCAGTCCTTAAAAAGTACAGAGCTCATGTCACATCATTCCATAACCTTTCTTAAAATATGATTAAGAGTACATATTGGGCTGGGGATGTGGCTCAAGCGGTAGCACACTCGCCTGGCATGCCTGTGGCCTAGGTTCGATCCTCAGCACCACATACAAATAAAGATGTCTTGTCTGCCGAAAACTTGAAAATAATATTAAAAAAAAAATTCTCTCTCTCTCTCTCTTTCTCTCTCTCTCTCTTTAAAAAAAAGAGTACATATTATATTTTTTAGAATGGAGATTCTCTAAATTTTAAATTTATTAATATTATATTTGTTATTAAATTCTCATTGATCAAGCCCAGTTTCTTTTCTTCTTAAATTTTCATAATACCTACCTTGCTATCTAGATTATATAGAAATTTTAAAGCAGCACGCACATTTATAATTAATTTCTCTAAGAATAATAGGAAAGTAAAGCAGATTAATTAAAACTCTTGGTTTTCTTAGGTTACTTTCTTTAAAGCTGCCTTTGATGCCATTTAAAATAAATAAACTTACAAACATTTATTCATGGAATAAATTTATGAAAAATTCATGAAATTTTCTAGAAATAGGACTTTCTAGAAACAGTGAACAAAGGAAAAAAATATATCTCCTTTGTTGATTTTCTTATTGAGAGAGAAATGCAGAAACAAAAAAGGGACAGTGAGACATAATATAAATGGGTGCTCCTAAAGTGAATAAAGACCTACTGGGGAGCTGAGATTTGAGCAGAATTGAAGGAAGCAAACGAGTAAGTCATAGGAACATATTAGAAGTTACCACTGGCACAGAAAGAGGTTGTGTAGAAGCTCAGTGTGTGTGTGTGAGTTATGATTCAGGAAGTGGGCATGTCTGAAGAGTGGAGTAGGAGAGAGCAAAGGAATGAACTGAGTGACTTTCTTGTCCCTCAGTGTAAGGCAGCTCCTGGAGGGTTGGGGAAGAGAAGTTACACATTCTGTCCCATGGTTTTACAGAAGCCCTCTGGCTGCCATATGAGGCCAGGAGAAAACTGGGGACAGAGATTGGGACCTAATTACAGAAGGAGAGAGAGAAGATAGTGTGGTAGTGGTACAACTATGATAAATGACAGGTGTCAGATACATTTTGAAGACAGCATTTAGAATTTGCCAATGGACTAGGTGGAGAGGGTGAGCAAAATATCCTGCAAATTTGAAGAACAAAGTTGTCATTTACTGAGTTATAAAATATTATGGAAGAAAATAATTCCATTTTGAAAATAGGTATTAGGAGTCACATCGTCGGATGTGTTCATTTTGTAAGGCATATTCAATTGATAATAGAATACGATAAAGAAACTGTCAGGTTTTTTACATGAATGTTCCATTTCTTGGGTGAGATGATATATGCTATTCCAAACAATGCAGTTTCTTGTTTTTATTTTTTTTTATTCTCTACTGAAAGTGTCATGAAATTTGTTCAAAAATTCATATTATTTCCACAGTTGATTCCTTTATTTTGGAATTAACTTATTGCTTTGCTAAATTTACACCTTATTTTTGGAGTTCTTGAGTATTTGTGTTAACTTTCATTTACATAGAAAAGTATGTTAATGAGGAAGAATAGGGAAGAAAGAAAAAAAACAGTTATACCTAATGCTACCATCAATATCTCTTGTTTAAAATAGATAAAACTCATTTATTCAGCATTTAGAACAAAAACTTTATTAAAAAAGTAAAAAGAGTACAATGAGTTGCTGTTGAATGAAGTAAAAACATTTCTACCTTACCATGAAATTCATAGCTATAGTTCTAGTTAAGTTTAAAATTTCTTTCTTTTTTTTTCTTTTTTGATAAACACATTCACTTGTTCCATAAATACAGGTGAGGTCATTATAATTTTTTTTTACCTTTTTGGATAGATTCTAAACCATAATTAAGGATGGAAATGGGAAGTACAGTAAATGGAAAAAACAGTAAATATTTTAAGTAGTATTTAATGACTTCAGTTACTCATTTTTACAGTAAGTACTTTATCCTTTATCTTATTTAATATAGAGAATATTATGATCAACATAACTAAATGAAAATGTTAGCATACAACCCAAGGATTTAAAAGCACTGCCCACAGCTGTGCTAAATTCTAAATGAGTTATTTATAACTATCAAAGTTAATTGTAGAATCTAAATTTTAACATTAAAGAAAAAATGAAATGACCAAGATCAATTTTGTTTCACAAAGCAAAATAAAATAAAATTCTAGAAATTTAATTCTCTACATTTTATGTACATGTGTACATGCATATTACATTACCCAAAACTCCATCACATACAGAGAAAATAATTTCAAATGGAGCGCATTAATTAGTTAAAAGTACACACAATATAATTTACAAATGCTGGAAATGTACTAACATCACATTTCATGTTAGTAATATTTTAATGATATTTAAAATATTTGAATAGAAATTAAGTCTACTCTAAACCTAAATAGTGCACTACACATGTTCATTAAAAAATATTTCTGTTATGTTTATAAAAATAAGCAATACATTTCCTATAATATAAATTCTGTTTATGACAATATTCAATATGTTAAACATTTCAGAAAATAAATACTTCCTTAAGGATAAATACAGAAATCACTGACAGAATTTATCAGTTCAAGAAGAAATTTTCATTGTATCATAACTATTCCAGACTGTGATTTCATATTTAATTTGATAGTAATTAGTTTGCCTCTTCCCCTAGATAATGAACTAGTTAATTAATGTTAAGTGCATAAAAAAGTCTTCTTCTCACTCCTAAGGGTATATTCCTAAGGAATAAAGTCAGTTAAATGTTTGAATTTCACCTCTGAATTTGCAATGTGAATGCCATTTATATATGTTGATTTTAATATTTTTCTCTAGGAACATTTTATTACAATGAAGAGTAATTTCTACTTCATTCATCAAAACCAAAAAGACAATATGATTAATTAGGTTTAAATTTTTAAGATGAATCTTTATTCTGGCTGAGGCTGGAATAAAGGAACACTGGCACTCAAAGTATTCTTTTAAGTTATACAAAATATTATAAGAAACTAGCTTCAATATAGTCAAGACTTAAACATAAAAGTGATATCCAGTAGTGTGTGGAGGATTGCTGGTATGAAGGTGGGGCTGGTACATGGATGAAACTGGAGACTATCATGCTAAGTGAAATAAGCCAATCCCCCCAAAAAACAAAGGCTGAATGTTCTCTCTTATATATAGGT
Source organism: Callospermophilus lateralis (assembly GCF_048772815.1). Taxonomy (NCBI): domain Eukaryota; kingdom Metazoa; phylum Chordata; class Mammalia; order Rodentia; family Sciuridae; genus Callospermophilus; species Callospermophilus lateralis. The sequence continues at coordinate 686,767 of NW_027514663.1, read as the reverse complement.
GCTGACACACAATAATGGGGACACAGAATGGAAGTTCATTAGATTAGACAAAGATGAAGGGAAGGGAGATGGGATGAAAATAGGAAAGGCATTAGAATGAATCTTACATAACTTTCCTATATACATTTATGAATAAACCACCAATGAATCTCCATATCATGTTCAACCAGGAGAATGGAATTCTAATTAGAATAAGTTATATTCTATGTATGTATAATATGTCAAAATAAACTCTACAGTCATGTATATATATTTAAAAAACTGTTACTAGAAAAAAATGTGCATTTACATATCTAATTTGAGTCCTATCATAAGAATACTTTAGAGAAGACAGCATCATGTTGATTGGACTAATACCAAGTTTGTTTGTTAATAATAAAAGAGGAGGCAATTTTCTAAAAGTACAAAACCTGTTATAGATCTTAAATATTAACTTTAAAATATATAACATTACTTTAAAATGAATTTAATTACTTAAAATTATATTAAAATTCTCTTCTTGTGACATTAGTTTTGGCCTGTACTAATTACATTCAATATTTTATTCCTGATTAATTATGCACATACTGTATTTTGTTTGATCATGTTCTGCAGTGTGATTTCATTCCTTGGTTGTTGATTCTGTACTAGGGTCATGTTTAATTAAAACCTAAAGAAAAATATACTAGTTCAAACAGTACACTTCTCAATAATAAGTACGCATAATCAAAGTTGATTACATATAGTAATAAAGTCCTTCATCTTCAGAGACACTTGTTAATTATATACCAATAAATTAATAGTTTTAAATTCAGTCCACAAATATAATTATTTCCTTTGGTTCCACTTCTCTTCATTTATTACCTCTTTATTACTGACAGGGTGTTTTTCCTTTGAGCATATCAATTATAACTGCAGCAAGTGGCATATCTATTGGCAGATAACTATAAAAGTTCCTGGGCTCTTTATAAACAATGTAAAGCTGCTCTTTCCTTCGTCATAAGTGCTATTTGCCTGCTTGCTTGCTGAATTCAAATAGCCTACTATAGGAATCAAACCACTAGCTCTGCAAATGCAAATCACCTAGAATATGCAAATTATAAGTTTGTTTTAAATTGTGGGTGTTTGGTTAAGGACAGTAAATCATTTTTTCCATCCACAGCTATTTTGCTTAATTACAAACTTGAATTGCACATAGAAAACAAAACTACTCCCAAATCACTCAGGTCCAATATACACTTCTTTAGCATTCTTTTAATTAAACCTGGTTTCTGAACATTAATTAAGAGCTCTATAGAGAAAAAACTGGTTAACTGATTGAGAAAATTTAAAATATATGAATACATGCTGACCATTTAGAATAAAAGTTGTGTTTCAGGAAAGATATCCCATTAACAGTCTAAAGAAAATTGTACAAATGTGCTATTATGTGATGCATGGATTTAAAGTGAAAAGTGAATTGACAAGATCACATAATCATTTCTAGGAGAAAAGTAGTCTCAAGCAGGATTTATTAAAAAAAATCACTTTGGGGGATCAGGGTTGTGGCTCAGTGGTAGAACGTCTGCCTAGCATATGTGAGGCACTGGGTTCAATTCTCAGAACTGCATATAAATAAATAAATAAATAAATAAATAAATAAATAAATAAATAAATAAATAAAGGTCTATATATATATATGTGTGTGTGTGTGTGTTTAAAAATTACTTTTAAGAATCCTTTGAATATAGTATATTACTAACTTAAGAAAATGTTTTATTAATTGCTACATATTTAAGTTTACATACTTCAAAGTTACTAATGTATTATTTTAAGAATATTAACTAAATTAATAATATCATTCTTAAATCTGATCTACTTTAAACAGTTTCTATCAAATATGTCAAGTCAACATTTAACATTAACCGAAGACATAAAAATAATGAGAAAATTTTGCCAGCAGGTCCACTGCTAGCTCTGATGGTGATTCTCCATAAACTAGAAGAAACTCTTACTCAAGACACTTTTTTTCCATATGTCAGAAATTTCTTACAATGTACTCATATTGTAAAAAGAAAATGTTTGGATCACTGCATATAAAAACTATGATGTAGTTGTTGCCCCCAAGAAATAACCCAGTCTTGTTACATTTTGGGTGTTATTTTTTTCCTAAAGAACATCTTTCATGTTAAAGAATAGTTATCCTGGAGTTTAAATGCTGCATGTAAAGTGAATGGATGGGCTAACTGTCAGTACATCAACTAGAGATTATGAAAATTATAATATTGATTTTTATTCCTGGACAAAATATCAGTGTCAATATACATTCTAATGATAATCTGTAAGAAATTTAAGCATTTCCATTACAATTCTCACTCATGCTCACTTGCTGTCTCTTCTTTTCTCTCTTGCTCTCTCTCTGGTTCTTGCTGTCTTTTGGTCATTGGGAAAATTTGACTATTATGCTTTAAAAAGTGATAATTTAGCTGCAAAAGGGCAAATAATAGCAGTCTGAAGATGAATAGATAAGATGAATAAACATCAATAAATGACAGGGATTACTGTGTTTATGGACATATTAATATATCAATTCCTTTATTTAAATGTGCTCATATTTTGTGCACATTATAAGTAAAAACCAATACTCACTGGTAGTACCAATTGGAAACACAACTAAAATCAATGTACATGAAAAATATAAAAGAAATTCCATATATGAGATGGTGAATTTACCTATTATTTTTATAGTGAGAAAGGCACCACCATGTAAAAAATATTACAAAACTTATTAAAACTAGTAAATACAAAGCAAATTGAGATGCTTTTCTTTTAAAATATTTTTCTTTAGTTGTAGATGGCCACATGACTTTATTTATTTATTTTATGTGGTGCTGAGGATCAAATCCAGTGCCTCACACATGATAGGTGAGCACTCTATCACTGAACTACAGCCCAAGATGCTGTTCTTATTCAAAAGATTTTAATTTTTTTCTTTTTTTATTATTTTAAAGATTTTTTTCCAATGGCCACTTTGTATAGTTATGCATTTTCAGAATGAGGTCTATTTTATACCAATGTAATGGTAAATCAGTGGAAAGCACTTTGAGAAAAATATAACCAAAGATGAACAAGGAGTGCGGATAAAGCTATTTGAAAGAATTTTTTAAAAAATCAAATACTTTTTTTCATTTGTGATTTATTTATTTTTTTAATTTCTTCTGATTAGTTATACATGACAGTAGAATGCATTTTGACACATACATAAATGGAGTATAACTTCTTATTCTTCTGGTTTTATATGATATAGAATCACCCTGGTCATGTAATCATACATGCATATAGAGTAATGATACCTGATTCATTCTACTATTCTTTCCTAGTCCTCTGCCATTGGGAATTAGCAATTATCAGAGAAAACATTCAGCCTTTATTTTGGGGATTTGTCTTATTTCACTTAACATGATCTTCTCTAGCTCCATTCATTTACTTGAAAATGCCATAATTTCATTATTCTTTAAGGCTAAGTAATACTCCATTGTGTATATATACATATATCACACTTTCTCAATCCATTCATCTGTTGAAGGGTATCTAGGTTGGTTCCATAGTTTAACTATTGTGAATTGAGCTGCTATAAACATTGATGTGCCTGTGTCACCGTTGTATGCTGATATTGAGTCCTTTGGGTATAAACTGAGGAGTGGGATAGCTGGGTTAAATGCTGGTCCCATTCCAACATCCTTAGCAATTAATCAAATGCTAATTTGAAATGCAAATCAAAATTACTCTAATATTTCATCTCATTTCAGTTATAATGGCAATTATCAAGAATATAAGCAACAAAAAATATTGGCGAGGATGTGGGGAAATGGAACACTCATACATTTTTCTGGCACTGCAAATTGGCACAAGCATTATGGAAAGCAGTATGGAGATTCCTCCTTTGTGAATTGAGAGTATGCCTCATAGACACTTCAACAAGGTAACCACTGCAGAGGCTCTTTTGATAAACTGTAGAGATTTTAACCTTGTTAGTGGGTTTTTGTTTTCACATAATAGTTTTGTTCAAATATTTGGTTAAGATCTACTAGATCTGAAAAATATTTAGTCTGGCATACTAGTACAAGGATGCTTTACCTTTAACACACCACAACTTGTTATTTTTATGCATTTCTTTCTCTTATCCATACTTTCAAAAACCTTCTTTGTGGTCTGGGGTTGTGGCTTAGTGGTAGAGCGCTCACCTAGCACATGCAAGGCCCTGGGTTTTATCCTCAGCACCACATAAAAATAAATAAAATGAAGGTTTTCTGTCCAACTACAATTAAAAAATGAATATTTAAGGAAATCCTCTTTGCATATACTGATGTTAATATAAACATATAAATCATGACATATCTAATATGCTAAGTATTATAAAATATCTGATTTCATACCTTATATTAATATCGTCATAGTTTTGGTGAGTTTCTCAAGGAAAATGCAGAATTACCCAAGAACTAGATAAAATATTACTGTTTTTAATTATCAATTTAAAGCAGGCTGCAAACCAAACAACTATGTATGTTTATTCTCACCTAATAGTTTCATTCAAATATTTTATTAAGACCTACTAGATCCTAAAATATTTAGTCTAGCTAACTAGTACAGAATACTTTACCTTTAACAGACCACAACTTGTTTTTTTTCTTTTCCTAGCACACATTGCTTTATTTATTGTTTCATATGGTTAGCCTGAACTTTGTTTTCAATGATCTTTTTAATAATATAATTTTCTCCTGGACCTATAATATTTTGTCACTGTTAATGTTTCCTGTTTCCATTTTCATCTTTTGTTCTTGATTAGACTTAATACAATTAGACTTAATATAGGATATATATTGTTATGAATCTTCTTGTAAAGAAACCTGTAAAGAAGCGAACAGAGACACACGCACAGTGCAGAGGAAAGAAGACAAAGTGACCACTCCTCTCTGCGGCCGCGTTTATTATACCCAGAAAATTACATAGCTCCCATCACCATGACTACATTCTAACTTAGTATTTCTTTAACCTAAGAGCTAGCTACCCAAGATAAGGTATAGGTTGATACAAACACTGAGCCCCTTCCCCCACAAGGACATCACTATAGAAACTAGATACTGCACCTGTATAGTTATCTTAATAGTCTCAGGGGGAAACTGGTGGGCATTCCAATTGCAGGAATCAGTGTGCCAGTTACTCAGGGGAGTTTGCTCACAGGATGCTTCCCTGTATATTTCCATGGTCAGAATACCTGCAATATATATAGTTGAAAAAAAAATATATATATATATATTTGTGTGTATATATACATATATATGTATTAATTCAACTTTTTGAAATATATTTTTAAAAATATTCCAAATATACAAGAAGTTATTTCTTTTTTCTATTGTTCTTTTCTGACATAAATGGCTGTTGTGTTTCTGCTAAGATGACAGTGACATAGATAAAGTAAAATGATGAGAGACAGGACACACCAGGTAGGGAAGAGATAAACAATTCAAAATTGCAACTTACAAATATAATTTTAAGACTAGCTTCTTCTTTTCTGAGTTAAATAAGTCATTTGGTCAGTATTTGGACCGTAAAGCAGATTTTTGTCCTTCAGAGGAGAAATTAAGGAAAAAACAGAAAAGATAAAATTGTAGGTAAAGGCCCATGAGCAGGCTGGCACTGGAGTAGGAGGAGAGGGTGTCATGTCCAGGAATAGTCTGATCACATGACTGGCAGAGGTGAGAGGGAAGAGTGGAGTATGGAGCTACAGATGCATTGGGACAAGTTGGGGTTGCAGGGGTTCTCTCTAACATATACTCTGATGCCAGCTTCCCAAAGCTCAAAACAAATACCTCCTGATGCTTAGCCTGAGGTCAATCTGAGTCCTGCTCTGGGATGTGTTTGCAAATGAAAGAGACTGACAGATACATGATTGCCTCCTGGCTCTGGGTGGAACATGTGGCAAGGAGGACACTGAAATTTTCATTCAATATCCTAAGCCTTGGGAAAAAGAGCCAAAGGTCACCATCCCTGAGATCCCTAAGTTAAGCTACATAACCCTTGATGTGTTCCTTACCTATTTCTTAAACGAGCATAATACTTTATATATAAAGAATTATTGGCCTATTAATTTAAAAAATAAAATTGAAACAGTTGAGATTAGTTAATATTTATGATTTTATTTTTACTTTTCTTCTTTTAATAGTTAAGCAAAGCTATATAACTACGTTTCAGTTTTAACCAAAGAGCAAGAATTTATGAAAAACTTAAATGTTTCCTGCCTTCTCTTCGTTTTCTTCCCCAGCAGTAAGCAGGGTCAACATTTTAAGGTACATCCTTTTCTCCATACATCATTTTAACAAATATATATTTTTATATATCATTATAGTTTACATGCATTTATTTTCATACATATTTGTAGATATATATAGATGGATACATAAAACAGATTTCTATATAATCTGTTTGTAATAGTATATATATATATATATATATATATATATATATATATATATGTCTTTTTTAATGGCATTGTGTTATTCATTTCTCTACAATTGCTATTTTTAATATTATCTTGGAAATTTTATGTGTCAATATTTATATATCTACCTGTTTGTTTTTTTTTCAAATGCTTCTAGTCATCTGAGAGTTAAATGAACCATGACAAATTAATCAATTCTTGCTGATTATCCATATGAATTTTTTTCCAAATTTTTATTTTTACAAAAATACTTTAATAAACATAATTGAACACAAATATTCTGGAAGTATAGATCCCTAGAAATGAAGTACATTGTTAAAATCCCTGCACATTTAAACTTTTCTTTATTAACAGTTTTACAGCTAGCAAATTAATAATATAATTAATTGTTCACATTCTGAGAAGCAATAAGAAATGCTTTTTTGCATTTTAACTTGTATAATATAATTCAAATATGTTCAGGAGTCATTTGTACTTTATTGGCTATCTTTATTTATAAATTATTACTACCCTGTTCTCATATTCTCATTGGTTTTGTGATTTTATTAATCTACTTTAAGTTATAAATATTACCATTTTATCACAATCAAATTCAGTTAATCAAACTTGATTGACTAATTAAAAGTTTAAAAAATTAAAAATCTCTATAAATCATAAATTTGATGGACAGATCATAGTCTTGACAGAATTGTCATTGTATACATAAATCAAAACTGTTATAATGTGTGTGAGAGGCTTGTAATAAATTCCTGGTAGTATTGATGGAAACTTCTACACATTTGAGTTCAAATACCTTTGACCTTATTAAATTAGGAAATATAGTTCACCATAGAGCCAAATCATGATGAATTATTTTTTTTCTAGCACACATTTTTTTATCCATTGTTTCACTGGTTAGCCTGAACTTTGTCTGCAATGATCTCTTTAATTATATAATTTCCTCCTTGCTCTATATTTTGTTAATGTTGTTAATTGTTAATAACAATTAATGTTAATGTTTCCTGTTAATGTTTCCTGTTTGTGTTTGCAATTTTTGTTCTTGATTAGACTTAATAATTTCTTTCTATTCCTCCTTACAAGTAAATATTATTTATTTACTTTTAATATTTGTGTTTTTCTATAGTTTACAATTTATTTTTTATTTGATAATTAAATAAAAATGTACTAATCTATGCAGTATACTATGTGATATTTCAAAATATATATACATTGTGTAATATTTAAATCAGATTAAATATACCCATCTCTTATTAAATGGATAAAGAAAATGTGATACATATATGCAATGTAATACTATTCATTCATAAAATAACAATCAAATCCCATTATTTGCAACAATGTGAATATAATTGAAGATAATTGTATTATTACTTTTAGTATTTCATGTATTTAATTGTTTTTTATCATTATTTCTTTTATTTTTATTTATTATCAAGTTCAAAGAAATTTTTTTAAAAAATGTACTTGACACCAAAATATTTTCCTCAGTATGTAATTTTTGTTTTATACATTTTGGTATGCATACAGTGTTATCCTAATTATTATTCTCCTCTTAATAGTTGCTGAATTTGGTTTTGACTTTTTCATGAACATGATAGTCATTTAGAAGAATTTCAATAGATTTCCATTTGGATTGATTTTTTTCTGCCCTTCTGTATTTTCCCTTCCTTATTTGCCCTTATTCTACAAAAATATCAGGCTCCTAGCAATAAATGATACAGAAAGTACATATCAAATTAATCATATAATAGAAAACCTATAATCAGTAAAATGAAACAAAACAAAAACTTACAACCTTAAAGTTGTAGGATGAAGCATATTTGGTAGAAAATATGCCTCAGGGTAAAAGAGAAAAAAAATGAAGATTTTCTTCATATCTAATCATTTTATACAGTAGATTTAATTTTTTATAAAAAATATCTTGAGTAATATATGTACAGCAAATGCATCAAAGACCCGGAACTTATTACTATATATTCACTTTAAGTAATTTATTATAGGTAGTGAGTAGATTTTCTACTCCTTGAATATTTTCATTTCTCACTCTTTTTGGTGCAGCACTTCTTTGCCACTCAGATTGTCCAGCCATATGAAAAGTTTAATCAATGGTTATTAAGTGTAAGTGTTACTTAATTGCCTGTGTGGGTCCTCCACAGCACTTTTTCCTTCTTTTATGGTACAGTGACTACATTCAAGGTGGAAACCATGCCTCAGTCAGTGAACCAGAAGTATAATACTGTACAGCAGGACCACTGGAGACTCATAATGAACTTAAAGAGTGAATAAGAATTAAAACCTACATATCTTAAAGTCTCTGAAACTAGGGAGTTGTTTATTACCTCAAGATAATCTGGGCTAATAGAGTGGATTTCAAAACTAATTCATCCAAAATAGTTCTATGTTGTACTATAATGTTTAGGTCATTATATATTTTATATTATTCTTTGATCCAAAGTCATATTTGAGTAGCAAAAATAGCATAAGCTTAAGAATTTTCCTCCAGACTCTGCTTCACCTTTGATAGGAACTGAATTGCAGCTATTCCAACTCATTCTCTAATAGGAACCAGAACATCAGGTTACTGGGAAATAAAGAGAGATTCAAATGTTCTTCCTGAAGCCAGGCCCTTGGCACATGCCTGTAATTCCAGCAGCTCCATAAGCAGAGGCAGGAGGACAGTGAGTTCAAAGCCAGCCTCAGTAATTTAGGATATGGCTCAGTATTCCCCAGTATTAAAAACAAAACAAACAAACAAACAAAAATGTTCTTTCTGAAACCCAGAAGTGAGTCTGTCAGAATTGCAGCTTCATTATAAAAATTTTAAGGTTTAACCTGTATTATTATAATGCACAACTTTTCTACTTTTGCAAAAAATTAGTGCAAGAAAAGTTAGCTTGTTTTAAAATTTAAATTGGAGTCCCCTGACCCCCACAAAACTAATATGAATAATTAGTTGACTTTCGCATATCAAAAATCTGTTCTATAATATTTGCTACCTAATTAGAATGAAGAAAATATAGATTGATAAAACTATTATGAAAATTACTTTGAAGTTTAAATTACCACTCTCTGAAATAAAGACTATCTTCTACTTATCTGCTTTTCCATTATTTTTCTTTCTCTTCTCTCATGTTCTAGTTTTGCAAAATCCAATTTGCAATTCTTGTCTAAGTGGGTAGTCTTCCCTTAGACTCGCCCTGTCTTTTAACTACTTTTCAAAAGTTTCCTTTCTTGTCTTATAAATTGTGAATCTGAACTCTCCCCTACATTAGAAAACTCCAATAAAATCATTAAAATAAATTAATAACTGAAAAATTAATGGACCTCCTTCCTCTGATTATATGTCCTTAAACATAGGATCAATCCTTAATAACTTAAATGAATTGCATAGCATAGAAAGTATTTCTGAAAAGTAGTGTTCTCTGTAGTCTTCAAGTCAAATAATGTAGGTCAAAGATCACTCACTCTATTGGTTGGAAATGGTGGGTATCTCAAAAAATAATATAAAATAAATTGGCTCAATTTCTTTCCACTGAGCCTTAATTGGTTACATTAGAATGCACTAGTAGTAGATTGTGTTACTTTAATAGGAAGCCTATATTCCTCAAAGGCCTAAGTATATGGATTACCATGAATATTGCATTTAAAAAATCTTAAAATTGCAAAGGCACATTTTTCAACTATAGTCTCCACTACAAAAACTAGCAATAGTTTCTATAATATCAGTAGAAAGACTAAAATGTCATTTTAAAAATTAACAACAACAACAAAAACCCCACATGCAGACATACTTACCATACACAGGTACCCTTTAAATGATCAGCTTGTTGTATCTGTAGCCAAAACTGTCAAAAAATTGGTAGCTTTAAAACATTAGATCCTCTAGTTTGTAATGTTCATAATGTATTATTATATAATACAGTGTATAAATATTAAATATGTTTCTGAATTAGTTCTTTTGCTAAATGTATATGCTGCTGGTTTTAATTTTTGCTACTGCAACTCCCGTATTTGTTTACTTCAGATTGAAAACACAAAGCAAATGACATAATATGTAGAGACATTGGAAGAAAGGAGATAAAGCCATGGAAGACAAAGAGAATTGCTCCAGTAAGAATAGATGACAGCAGGTCGGGGTAAAAGGAAAAAATGTAGATGAGAGATTGAGTGAAGAATTGACAGATGAAGTGTGAAGTTGGGTCAGAGAGTAGAGAGTCAGGAATTATTAAAGAAATGGACAGTTTTTAACAGTTAAAATTCAGATAGGAGGAAAATCACTAATATTCATTTGTGGAAAGAAATTACCCCAGACCATTCTGCTAGATATATTTTCCAATATACTCTTCAAAATCAAATACTGTTTCAGAGATTCAAAGGAGCTACAGTCATAAGTTAAAATCTCTGATAATGATAAAATCTCGAATTGAATTAACACTGAGCCAGCACATCAATTAAAGGTCAGACTACAAAAACCAGAACCCAGGTATCTTAACACCCTAACAATCTGCTTTTATACTTACCTCAGATAAACACAAATTAAACAAAATATAAAATATGGTATAATTCAGAGGATGTATTAGTGATCAAATATCTGTTCAGTGGATTTTTTCAATAAGAAACATATTTCAAATTGGCAATCACTTCTGTTTCTGAATTGCATAGTACTATTTTATCATAAAACTGCACACCTAACATACCTAAATTTGGATTAATCCATCAATGAAACTATTCTTTTATAACCTACTCAGCTTTCTAGAGAATTTATTATCACCTTATATGCTGTATTGCTGCAGATGTATTCTTGGTTAGCGTTGTTAGTCTAGTACTATTTTGTTCAAATTTATGAGTGGTTTGGGATTGATAGAGTACATACCTAATTAGATTCAATAACCTAATTTTGGGGAATATAAAATGTTGTGTTAAGTATGCAGAGTGGCATCAATAATACATACTTCTGCTTTAAATTAGTAAAATCACTTTTAAATGTTAGTTGAAATGCAGTGACTACTAATTTGCACAATGTTTTTAGAAAAAAAATATCCATACATAAAACTTCAAACAATTGGAGCTAGCCCACTTCAATCACTAATACTTGCTTTCATTTTATTTATTTTTAATGGAATTCCTTTTTTTAAATGCCTTCCACATGACAATGTCTTCACAAATAAGATACTAAACTTATTCAAAAATATTTCCTGAGGAATCAAGCTCATTATAATTCTATTATAGATCTTTGGAAACAAGAGAGATTTATTTAGGTTCATTGCCCTTAGTCTATTATCACTTGACTCAGTAGCCAGGGTATGTAGCAGCACAATTCATCATACAGTGGCAAGATCATGTGAGGGAGAAAGTTTGTTCACTTAATGGTAGCTGAGAAGCAAACAAAGAGACAGAGCATGGGCCAGAACCCAAAAGTGTATTTAAGGCCACAACCCAATGACTTAACTTCTTACCATTAGGCCCCATCTCTGTGCACCAAAAGTGGGAATCTAGTCTTTAATATGTGAGCCTTTGGTAGGTACTCCAAATCTAAATTATAGCAATATACAAAATGTAAAAGGAGCAAAGATTTAGGATATAGCACATCTATCAAATGTCTTCAATTTTAAGTATAATATTTAAAGAAAATTATCAAAACCACAAAACATACATACATCACTATTTATGCTTCATATTATTCCAGACTAGCATCAAAAGTACTGCAAAAAAAGGTGTATTTTTACTCATTTAGTGGTTAATGGGCCCTGGTGTACATTTTTATGATCTACATGTAACCTGCACCATTCAAACCAGTACCATTCCCCAAATAAATTGGAACTATTTTCTCTTCTTTAATGTTTAGGAAAGAACTTATTTTTACCTTGTGCATCACTGAAGACTTTCACCATGCAGTGACTATATTCTTCATGTTTTTCTTGAAGCTGGCTTTGTTGAGGACCCTGATATGGACAGACTAGTTAGAGACCGGAAAGTGAATGTCATTGGGTTGCTTTGTTTCAGGGTTGTTTGAAAGTTGAATACTTTCCTTAGGAATTGTTTCTACAGTGATTGCCAATTTTCTGCTTGAGAGGTTTATGATCAAATCATCTCTGATAGTTTTTACTTGGGATTCTTTCTGCTGATGGTATATCAGGACATTTGCTAGCACATGTTAAAATTTCTTTTTCTACTGTGGTTAACAATTACAATTTTCAGTACCCACCAAAATGAGTTACTCAGAACATATGGCTTAAAAACTGATGAATTTAATTTCATGGAGAAATAAATGCATTCAAAATATTAAAATGGAAAGTGGGAAGACTGTGGTTAAATAGTTAAAATCATAAACCTTCAAAATTAAGCTTCAAGATGTAAAGATTTTGCTGAAGAATAGTGTGTCCTGGAATCTGTGAAAAACATAGGGAAAGGTTTAATATGACATAATAACTACAGTTAAAGATAATAATAAAAAATAACTTAGATAAATAGCTTATTTTCTTCTGATTTCAACTTTTCCAAATATTATCTTTAAAAAAGCAACCTTTCTTAAGCTAGTCTCGTTTTCTGTCCAAGTTTTGTCTCCTGAACGACAGTATTTATCCCAGCTTTTGATATTCTTTGGGAGTAAACTGTAGGTAAAATAATGAGTGGCATTCCTTAAGAAGACAATGCAATGATAGCAATGCTACATCTGCAAGGAATTAACAGGTCTGTGATACACACTGTGCAAGGAGAACTCTGCAAATTACAAGTACTCAGTTTACCAGAATTATGTATGACAATAACAACAACAAAAAGTATGTTAAAAAAGTATTTTTCAAAAAAAGCAATCACTAATTCTCTTCATTATATCTGATGTCCTGATTTTTTAGTATGTGATAAATTGACTACAGAAGGATAAATTGAATATAGAAGTGGTTCTGTTCCAACACATCACAGTCATTTTAACTTGACTCAGATGATTGTATGACAAAAATACCTATTTCTACTTATTACTGTCTATCAAAGAATCATATGCATACTATATGTATTAATGTAAATATGGATTCTTTCATATAATACATTCATTGTATGTGTGTGTGTGTGTGTGTGTGTGTGTGTGTGTGTGTGTGTGAGACTTGTTTTTATTAGAAAACTCCATTTGGTAAGTGCTTCTCTAACCCAAGAGACTGAGAATCCTCTGAAAGTTCAAAGTCTTTCATTTATTCTTTTCACCCTCTTTTGAGAGAGGAAGTTAGGGGATGGGGCTGTCTCAGGCAGTCTCAGAAGAGACCTCTGAGTGTTCATGTTGCCACTGATATACCACCAGCATCTTGCTGAAGTTCTAGAGGGCCCTCTAATCTCAAGACTGGGGCTGAAAGTGTTCCTGTTTGCATGGCTTCACAGTAGAACCATTGAGGCTCTCACAGACTCCAAATCCTGGTCCTTCACTCTGGTTGAGAACAGGACAGGATACAGGAAAAAGTGACCAAGGACTAAGGGGGAAGAGATTGCATTTGAGATCCTCTTTGGAGCCTGGAAAGTACCTGGTTTCTTGGAAGAGAAGGGCTGTGGAAGCCACACTCAGTTCTTGGTTATAGAAGTGTCCTATTTTCTCTTGCTGGAGTACCACATGAGCAGGGGGATGCCAATGGATGCAAGGGTCATAAAAACCAAGGCTGCCCAGTCAAGAAAAGTGGGGAGGATCCCTATCAAACTCCCCCTGAGCCAGGATTTCTTCCCGTCCAAGTGCATTGGTGGAGCCAACCATAACATGTCCATCCTCCTGGATCAGGTAAGTAATTGTTGCAGAGTTGAAGTTGAAGTAACCAGACTTGAGAGGATTCAGGACTACATTATGGGGGAGGTTGTTAGCAGGGGCAATCTGGTATCATTCGACAATGAGTAAACCAGAAACAATGCCAATGTCTTCTGGAGGGAAGGAATCATCAGATAATTCCACATCTAATGCATGAAATTAGTAAGAACATTTAAGTATTCAGATATATGAATTATTTCCAGAGGTAATACAGACATTCAAAAGATGATGGTAATAATAAGAGTGAATTTCAAAATATCTTGAAAGTTTATAAATATCCCTCAAAAATTTACATTGTAAACAAATATAGTTTTATAATCTCATATCTTTCATGTTCTAAATGGCTTATAATGTTGTGGTCTATGACCAGGTAGTAATGTTGAGTTCAAATTCAAAATAAGAGATAAATATCAAGTTTAATGAGTAACAAAATCAGAAAGTCATAAATCCCTTTTCTGAATGTCCTCAAGTTTCATTAATATTGTGGCCTAGTATGAAATTTCCTTTCAGAAGGTATAATAAAGTCTCACATCATCTGCACGCATTCATCTGTCATTCATCTGGCTATTTAGGTTTCCATATCTTGGCTGATGTGAGTGATGCAGAAATGAACACAGGAGTGATATCTTTTTGAGACTCTGATTTCAACACTCTTGAATAAAAGCAAAAAGCAGGCTGCTGGATCCTATAGTAGTTCCTTTTTTAATATTTTGAGAAACCTACATACTTCTTTCCAAAGCAGTTGTTTTATTTCACATTCCCACCCATGGTGTATAAGGATTCCAAAATCTACATAGTTACACTTATACTTGTCTTTGTTTCCTCAGTAACTGGTATACAGTGATATTTCATTATCACTTCAATCATTTCTTTGCTGATTAGTAACATTGAGCATCTTTTTGAACATCAGTCAACCACTTACATATTTCCTTTGAATAAATGTTGATTCAAGTCATTATTTTTTTAACTATATCATTAGTTTTTGATTTTAAGTCCTTTCTTATATATTTTGAAAATTAAGCCTTTATCAGATATATGATTTGTGAACATTTTTTCCTACACCGTAGGTTGTCTTTTTATTCTTCTGTTTCTTCTGTTATTCAGAAAGTTTTAATTCAATGTAGTTCTACTTCTTGGTTTCCCAATTTTGTTTTTTATGCCTTTACTTTTGGTGTCATATACATAAAATCATCGTCTAGATCAAGGTCATGAATCTTTTCCAGTTTTACAATTTCAGATACTTTATTTAAATATTTAATTCACTTTTATCTGAATTTTGTGTATAATATAGTATAGTATATGGGTACTATTTCATTGTTTTGCATGGAAATATATACCATTTTCCCAATGCTATTTGTTATAGAGACTCTTCTAGTCCCATTTTGTATTCTTGGCACCATGTCAATGATCAATTGACTGTATATCTGTGAATTTTTATGCTTCTATACTGTTTCATTGATCTATATGTCTACTTTTTGATAGTTTCATACTGTTTCAATTGCAGTTTTATTATATGTAATATGTTTTCAAATCATGAAATTTATCTCTAGTTTGATTTTCCTTTCTCACTACTTTTTATATGGAGTTCTTTGTGGTTACATATATACCATCCTATTAAAAATCCTGTCATAGTTTTATAGAGTTTGTCTGATATATGTCACACCATTTTCTCTTTCTAATTTCAAAATTCTCTTTGAATTTTGATATATTTCAAGATTAATATATTTGGGTTCATCTTAATTGAGGTTCATATGCCTTATTGGATCTGTATGTCCATTTTCTCCCCAAATCCTTGATGTTTTCAGCATAGAACATGTTTTATTTTCCTTAGTAATAATAGCCATCCTAACTTGTGTAAAGTGATATTTTATTGTGATTTTAATGGGCATTTCTTTGATGCTTTGTAACATTGAGCATTTTTGAATATACCCAGTTGGCCATTTGTATATCTAACTTGAAAAATTGTCTATTCAAGTCTTTATTTCATTTTTTCTCATTCTTACTCTCTTCTCCCTCTGGGATAATAACAATGCAAATATTGATCTGCTTAATTGTGTCTCACAAGTCCTTTCAACTTTATTCACTCTTTTTCATTCTCTTTATTCCTTTGATTAATTCTTTTTGAGGTAAGTCATGCATCTCTGCTTTATTAAAATTGTGTTCTGAAATTTTTTCTTGCTTCTTTGTTTGGATCATTTTCCTTCATTACTCCATTTTCCTTAACTTTCATTAGAAATGTAGCCATCTCTCCTACTCTTCACACATTATATTTATACAAATAAACAAAATAACTGGGGATGGTGGTACATATCTATGATCAAAGTGATTTGGGAAACTGAGGAAGAGGGCTCACAAATTTGAGACCAGCCTGGGCCACTTAGTCAGACCCTGTCTCAAAATTATATATATATATATATATATATATGGATTAGGGGTGGAACTTGGTGATAAACATCTATGTATTCAATCTCCAATACCAAAAAATGAAAATTAAAAATAAATAAAATAAAGTTACCTAAAAAAAATTAACCAATAAGCTCTGCCAAAGATCCTCAGAGCCTCACAAATCTTTGTGACAGTCTAGTCCACTTACTTGTTTGTCAGTATTTCATGGGCATCTAGAGTGTGCCATTTCCTGGGGGTGTAATAAGATAAGTGATACTTAACCCACTTCATTGGGTAACCCAGTCAAATTGGATCATTGGATGTTCTCTACAACTCTTTCTTACCTAAGAAAGAAGCTAGGATTTTGAATAGTTTCCTATATTTTCGTGCTAAGCTTGAGAAAGATTTTATAGCAACTAGTATTGTGTAGGTAAATTAGCCCTGTTTTTCTCACTGGAATCCATGTGGCTGGAGTATGCAGGCTCCTGTTGCCAAGTCAAAAGCTAGTCTTTTGTAAAGTCTCTAGAAAATTCATGGTTTGGGCATGCACTGGAATTCCTTACCTCCCCAAAGAGAAGCTAGGAGCTCTTTAGCTTCTCATTCAAATTATTTTCTCTGGTCTCACTGTCTCCTATATGGTTAGATTATGCTAGTTTCTCTGACTGCTCTGACATAGGCAAGATAAAAGTTACACCTTTGTAAAGGCACCAGTGACCAATGCACTGTGGGCTCTCTTACCCTGTGCTGAGCTAGGATGAAGGGATATGGCAAATCTCAGCACAAGCCACTGTTTCCATTTTCCCACAGGTGGTTAAAGTATTTGAATTATAATCAAATTAGTGTGTTTGTGGAGACAGAGTTCAGGGCTTCATATTTTATTATTCTTCTAATGTCATTTCAACTTTCCTCATTTGTAAGTGAAAATGGGCACTGCCTTTGGTGAAAAGTTTAAGAAAATCTCCCTCTCTCTCTCTCTCTCTCTCTCTCTCTCTCTCTCTCTCTCTCTCTCTCTGCAAATCTATCTATCTATTTATTTATCACACATACATATATGCACCACATATATACTTGTAATATAAAACATGTTGTGTGGTAAGTGTAAGGAAATAAAAGCAGTACCTAAATTTGAAGTCATATGAAGAAAGGTTTGTGGTGAACATCAGGTAGGGAGAAGAAGAATATTTAATTAGTAGTAAATACTAGGACTAAGTGTGAATAATACAGAAATCAAGATCTTTATCACAGTGGAGTTATCAACAGGTAAACTATTTAAGGGCAAGGGCTGGAATTGTTTTAACTTTGCATTCATTGTTCTTAGTCAACTTGCACATCTAAGATAATTAGTAGCTCAGTATACTCTTTTTCATATTATGTATTGCAAGTGAATGCAATACATTCAGTGTTTTCATGAGGTTCAGTGTTTTCATGAGAACAAAATCTACCAGTTAGCTTTCTTAAGAAATAACCCCAACTAAAATTTGCTTATTGATATTGTTTTAATAGTATTTGAGTAACTTAAAAACAGAAATGACAAGTAAAAGCTAGTTCAACAAAAGTTTCTAGAACTGAATGTGACTTTGGAAATCAAATGATCCATAAACTCTCAAAACAATGAATGTCAGGTTAACTCAATAGAATTAGCTTCTAGGCCTACTGCACTTTAGTTGGGAGAATGGGACTTGTTTGATACATTTCAATCCTAATGATGACTAGTTCATTTTTTTTTCCTATTACTATTCCCTCAGGAATATTCTGGTGATAATCTAAAAAGAATTCAGTGTGAATTCTTCACTCCTCTTAAAACATGGAATATGTGAGTCCTACTTGATGCGAATCTGCAGCATCAACTTCAATTAACACAAAATGAAAATAAAATCAAAGTATATGTGTATGGGGTAGTTGTTCTATAATTAAAGGATCTACCCAGGGAAGATGACTTCCAGAATGAGTGGAAACATTATTTCTTAGCCTAAGGAAATAGCTTTCTACCACATCATGTTGGCATGGAAATCTAACATAATACATCCATAAATATGTGGAAAACTTTGTATAATGATTACAATAGTTGAGTTTCTGAAAATAGAAATAGAAAGGCAATATTATAGAGGAAATAAATACTTCCTTAAGTATATTACAGTTTTTATCAGAAAACCAGAAAAAGGAAGAGAACATAAAATGTACAAAAATTCAAAAAATAAAAAAGAACCATTAGAAACAAAATCGTATTAACTAATAGCCCCATTACTTCAGTTCTTGGGAAAGTAAATTCCTTTATTTACCTTTGAAAATCTAATATTTCAGCAAAATTCTTCCACATTTTCAAAATTTATCAAAGATTGAGGCTACTTCTGGAAATTTTACCTTTTGGTTTAATTATATTTAATTATATTATAATGTTATAGACTTCTCCAGAAAGAAAGATTTTTAAAAGGAAAGGATATTCTATGAAACTCCTGATCTTTGCACAATTTGGCAGAAAGAAGATAAAACCACTGTTAAAATATACAGTTATAAACACCTAAAAATGTCAACATCTTTGTTCCTATTAAAGAATGTCTTTTGATAAGCAGTAGAATCCTCTTGCCATAATAAAATATTTTTTTCTAATAAGAACTCAATTAAACCTTCAATAGATGAATGGATAAAAAAAATGTGGCATTTATATACCATGGAGTATTACGCAGCACTAAAAAATGACAAAATCATGGAATTTGCAGGGAAATGGATGGCACTAGAGCAGATTATGCTTAGTGAAGCTAGCCAATCCCTAAAAAACAAATACAAAAGTCTTCTTTGATAAAATGAGAAAAACTAAGAACAGAGCAGGGAGGAAGAGCAGGAAGAAAAGATTAACACTAAACAGATACATGAGGTGGGAGGGAAAGGGAGAAGAAAAGGAAATTGCATGGTAAAGGAGGGAGACCCTCATTGTTATACAAAATTACATATAAGAGGTTGTGAGGGGAATGGGAAAATTAACAAGGAGAGAAATGAATTATAGTAGATGGGGTAGGGAGAGAAGATGGGAGGGGAGGGGGGATAGTAGAGGATAGGAAAGGTAGCAGAATACAACAATCACTAAATGTAAAATCACTAAATGTAAAAATGTGAATGTGTAACCTATGTGATTCGGCAATCTGTATTTGGGGTAAAATTGGGAGTTCATAACCATCTTGAATCTAATGTATGAAATATGATATGTCAAGAGCTTTATAATGTTTTGAACAACCAATAAATTAAATAAATAAATAAATAAATAAATAAATAAATAAAAAGAACTCAATTAAAGAAATTAGTAGAAAAAAATATGTTTCTATCCATGCTATAAGATTTCCTTTGTGTGTATGTGTGTGAGAATATTTGTTAAAAGCTATAAACCATTAAACACTAAAGTTGTGTCAAGCCAGGTGTAGTGGTGCTAGACTGTAATTCCAGCTATTCTGGAGGCTTAGGTAGAAGGATCACAAATTCAAGGTGAGCCTGGGCAACCTAGCAAGGCTCTGTCTCAAAAAAAAAAAAAGCTATAAAGTAAAACTGGGTTCAATTAACAGTACGAAGGGGGGTGAGGGTTGAATCAAAATTTTTTACTGAAATTCACTTGAAAACATTTATTGCAGACTGAAATATACCATGTTTTACTTGATTGAATTTGAATTTATTCAAGAAAGAGTATGGCATTCTATGATGTCTGAACTACAAAGCTGGTAAGTTCTTTTATCAAGAGCCCAACAATGTGTATTTTGAGAAATAAAATGAGTACTTTGTTCACTATCAATAATATTTTGACCTTCATAGAGAGAATAAAGACTGCTTTGGTGAGTTCTCATATGGAGGCTTTAGTATGTGCAGGTATATTTATGACTTTGATTTCTATTTGGGGCATTTATGAAGCAAGAGATTTCTAGTATTTTTAGTCACATGCACATGGGGTTGCATGCTAGTCAGCTTTTCATCCCTGTGACCAAAATACCTCTGAAGAACAACGTAGAGGAAGAAAAGTTTATTTCAGACTCAGACCATGGCCTGCCATCTCCAAGGAAGAAACATTGTGGCGGAAGGGCATGACAGAGAAAGCTGCTCAGCTCATGACAACTGGGAAACAGAGTAAGAGAGAAATAGGAAGTGCTCAGGGACAGATTTAATCTCCAAGGTTACATTCCCTAAATGACCTACTTCCCCCAGTCACATCCTGCTTTCTTTCAGTTACCAACTAGAAGTCCATTCAAATTAGTAATCATTTAATGGATTAATCCTCTGATGAGGTTACAGTCCTCATAATCTAATCATTTTACCTCTGAACATTGTTTTATTGCCTAACAATTTTTTGCTTTTTATATAAATGTCTTATGAAGTGCAAATATTTCATTACATACAATTTTAACAATCTTTGTAAAATAATTTCAATAACACAATATAGCTGTCACCCAGATTCAATATCTGCTAATTATGTACCATTTAAAGTTTTTTATGAGTTCATTATAATTATATATAATATTGGGATTCATACCAACAGAATTATATAAGCATAGAACACTGATATGGCATGGAAACTGTGAATATCATAGGTTTATCATATACCAAGGCTTTCTGGGCAGAGTGCGTCCCAGGCTATTCTTAGAGACAGAGAATAGGAGGGGCAACTGGCTCAGGGTTTTATGGTGGTTATTGGTTAGAGCCTATGTGAGGGTTTTTGCAAGTATGGCATGACTTTCATGATTTGGACTTCCTTATGGTACCAAAGGAGGGAGAATCCGGGCTTTCTTTGTCCACATGTGAGACCGAAGGAAAGGTTCAAATTAAATGTTATTAAGAAAAAAATATCAAGAACAGACAATTATAATTCTTAGCCCTTCAGTCCTTTTACCACTTATTACAGTATTTTTTGTGTGAGACATAATATTAAAAAAATTAGCCCACCCATACTATTAAGAAAACATTAAAATAAGAAAAAACTAAAATTAGAACTTGATATTGATTATGAATCTTCTTTATAAAATTCCTAATGCTAAGTATTTTTATGTGTTTCTGTTTTCTCTATTTTGCACATACCTATACTGACAAAGAGTGACTATTAAGTGGTTTGCCCATGGCCATACAGCTGGACAAGAGAAGAAATGAAATTAAGAGTGGCTTTTGTGCCTGTCT